>NW_015175407.1:320429-331888 GCF_001447785.1 Gekko japonicus
CATCTTTCTCTCCAGTGGGGACCCAACGTAGCTTACTTACATTGTTTGACTTCCACCCATTGTTAGGAAACTTTTGAAAGGAGCCTGGTTTTGAACAGAATACAGTACAAGGGAAGAGCCTCTGCTTTGCACGCAGAAGGTCCCAGGTTCAATCCCTGGCATATCCAGTTAGAAGGGCCAGGTGATGTGCAAGACTTCTACCCAGGACCCCAGAGACCTACTGCTAGTCTGGGTAGGCAATACTGACCTTGATGGACCAATGGCCTAATTCATTATAAGGCCTCTTGTGAAAAAGGTGAAATCTGAACTAGCCACCAGATTTTTTAAAAAAATCCTCCTTAAAATATGAAAAAGAATACAAGGAATTGAGGATCAGAAATTCTGAATATTTCACTCCTCCCAAAGATTCCATTTTCAGGTATATCCTAGGCAAGAGACTCACAGCAACATCTCTTCCCCAAAAGTCAAACAGCCCACTCACCTGGGAGCAAGCATCACTGTGGGCATCACTTTGGGAATAAGCTTGCATCGGATGGGGCAATAACAATTGCTCCACCAGTTGCTCCCCCAAATTTGACCACCACAGAGCCTCCTGGCGCCCGGGCAAAAGCAGCAGTCCTCTACGCTCCAAGGCATGGACTTCCTCTAGAGCAGGCAGCGGGAGTCCCGCAGTCTCAAGTAGCGGAAGAGCCCATCAGAGCCACATCCACTAGAGGAATAGGGGAGTCCCAGACTGCTGCCCACTTTGGGCTCTCTCACCTGTGGAAGTAGTGACCGCAAAACATGCTGCCCAGCAGCCTGCAGTCAAATGTGGCCCATCTAGCGAATCACCCTCGTCCACTGTGCTCAGCTCCCCCCCCCCGCTGGAAGCGGCAGCTGAGGGGGCAGCGGAGGGAACTCGCCTGACATTTCCACAGGGACAGGCCTGGAGCCCACCAGGTGCGACTTCAGCGTGGGAGAGGTGCTAAACCTGTCCACACTTGTGACGCAGTAAGACACTGCCGGAGCAGAGTAGCCAGGCCCAGCCAAGCACGGGCCGTTGAAAGGCAGAAGCGCTGAGCCAGGGTCAGAGAGCAGCTTCCCCGGGGACAAGAGGGGAGCTGGCACCCCACAGCTGCTCGTCTTTTCCTTTGAGATGCCCAGCTTTGTCCAGCAGCAGCAGCAGCCGCCGGAGCAGCCTGAGGGGCGCCTGGAGCTTCGCTTGCCTTGACCCCCCCCCCCCCCCCCCCCCCGGACCTGTTTCCCTGCCTCTCTCCTTTCTCCCCCCTTCCGTGGCAGCCTCTCCTGTTGCTTCCACTCCCACCCAATTTCTCCCTTTCGCAACTCCTACTGCCCCTTGTGGAAACACCTCCTCCCCTAGTTCCCTCTCTTCCTTTCCCTGCCATCTTAGCTCAGCAATCGTCTCTCACCCCTCCCCTTCTCTAGGTAACCCCTTCTCCCCTTCACTCCCGAGGAAGCACACAGGGCAAGCAGAGCAGGGGTGGCTTTTGGTAAGCCGAGGGAGGGGCCGGGAGGGGCGACAGGGTGAGGGAGCAGCCTGAGCCGAGCAGGGCTCGTTGGCACACAAGGTGTGGGGAGGGCTTTTGGCGGGGGTGGGGAGGGCTTTTGGCGGGGGGCAGGGCAGCAGGCGCCCTCCCCCAGGAGCCACCCTAGGCAAAAGTGGGTGGGCCAGCCCTGCTGTTAGACAATTGTCCCAGCTCAATATTAGCAGCAATTACCACAAAACAGGGGGCTACCACAAACAGAACAAATGAAAGTGCTGTACTACATTAGTAGAAACTTCTTCAGATTATTAATCCTGTGCCTTTCTGGTTTTTGACATTCTGTTTTAGCTCTAGCATTCATAGTAACATTAGTACCGGGATAACTGCGCCAAAGCCTGAGCCGTTTCCTTGATACGGAGTGTGTTCTGGTTCAGCACATCTATAGATGGCACAAAGAGACAGGCACGGTTCACATCATCAGTGTAGAAGTCACTGTCAGAGATAGCAGTTAAGAGTTCATTGTATTCCCGGGAAATGGTATGACTGACTGGCATGCCATATTCATCCACATATTTCTTTAGGGAGTAAATATAGACCTTGATTTTATTTTTAGGGTTGAAGCCGCAGCGGTAGACATCAAAGCATGTGTGCATCCTGCAGCTGAGGTCTCCTCGCTCTGGGATGGCGCTCTCTGCAGGAATCTTAATTATAGGTACATCATGAATGCTGTGCTTTTCAACTGTCCAATCATTTGAAGACTCTATGGAGTGCGGCCAGAACTGGAACATGCCTGTGGCGATGAGACCCAGCAGGACAACGGAGAAGAGAGCAATGTAGTAGATGCGGTGTTTGGTCTTCATTCTTGGGATGAGGGCTGGACCCCGGGTGCTATATTTGACTGACGCACACATAATGAAAGAAGCCACCTTTCCTACGAGCTTCTGCATAGAAAACAAAATTTAAAAAGAGATAATTTTTACATTGTTGCAAGGTGCAAATCCATTCAATTAATAAAAATGTTCTTGTGGCTCAGCAGATTGAAACTGTATTCTTGATGCACCAAAATTCTAATTACATGAAAATGCTGATTTCCCATACCAAATAAGACTATACTTTGTACATACCAATATGGAAAAAATGGAACAAACCCACAAAATTGGAACAACTCGATGGGGAGGGCGGGGTACAAATCAAATGACTAAATAAATAAAAACCAGGGGAAATCTCAAATTTCTTATATCATCTCTTTCTATTTAGTATTCAATGCTAACACCATGCTGGATGCAATACTAAATGCAAGTTCCTGCCTAGGTTAGAAAGTTTTGGTGTGTGTGGGGGGGGATTAGTGTGAGCCACCCTGGGAATTGCTTCTATCTGTAGAAAAACAAGCACACTAAATTATCAACAAATGACTACACATTTATATAGTGTTTTAGAGCGTTGAGTATACTTCACAGACATTCTCTTAGTTTTCCTTACAACAAGCCAGCAAGGTAGGTCAGAATAACTACCATACACAGCAGATGAGCAGCTCATGCACTCTTGAAAGACAGCAGCTTGCCAAAGACAACCTAGTAAGTTCATACCAGGGGCACTGTGCTGGTGAAAGTTACCAAAGCATAACAGATAATAATAGTTTTGCACTTCTACTGTTCATTTTAAATTACAAACAAGCAGAATAAATTGTCAGTTTGTACACTGGACTCGATATCTAGTTTATAGCATCTGAACATCTGTAGAGGGCCAAATACGGTTTTGAGGTTTTTCCAGCTCCCTTCCTCTTGTAGCCCTCTGAACCTATAGTACAACACAGTAGATGGTGCCTTGGGGCAGAATCAGTAACAGCTTAGGGCACACATCCAACTGCACACTGAATACAGATGAACAAGTCAAAACATTTCATTTTCAGATAAGCAAAGACTAAATAATCACTGGACCTAACTAAAGGCTATTCTGGTAGAAGTCATTTATCTGATAGGGAAATTCTGAGGGCTGCTTCTTACATAGCATTTTGCCACTATACTAAGGAACTCCTTAAAGACATGCTCCATTAGATGCAGAAGCCATATGTATATATATATGGTACTGCTTCTCTTTTTTGCATTTTTTAATATGTGTGTGTGTGTGTGTAAGAGAGAGAGAAAACCTGGAAGTCATGGCAACCTCTAGGTGACTGGCCCTTACTGGGGGGTCTGGAGGATATTAAAGAGAGGTGGCTGAATAAAGCCTGCCCCTGCCTCTCCCATCCAAGTACTTGCCAGAGTTGACCCTGCTTAGCTTCCAAGGTCTGTCGAGATCGTGCTTGCCTGGGCTATGCAGGTCAAGGTGCTGCTTCTCTTTTTAAAGTGCTACCAGATCCAAGCAGGTGGAGAAGTGTGTGTAGTGCTCAGGGAAAGCAGGGTTCACATTCCAGTCTGCCATGAAGATTCCTGCATGACCTTGGACCACCTTAACCTACCTCCCAGGGTTGTAGTTAGACTGGGGGGGGGGGGCAGCAGAACTATGTTTGTTGTCCAGAAGTACTTGGAGATCAAAAGAGATAAAAATATGCAGACAGCTAGGGTTGTGCATACACTTATGCCCTTTCATTCCTGCAGCAACACACAAGCATTTTATACTTGAACGCTGATATCAAAAGTCATACAAGCCTTAACCTTGCCAAAAGATATTAACTGATATACAGCAACATTTTTACTAGAGTGTTTTACCACCTCTATATCTGTTTCACGCCATCATACCTGCAGTGAATTAAAGTTCACTTAAACATCAAACATGTTATGCATCGATTGAACAGTTTTAAGATTAGGAAGTGTTAATGCCTTTAACTGAGAGAAACTAGTAAGTTCCAGGCCAGTAATAACCTCATAAAATACCAGGCTGTGGTCAACCCGGCCTAGAGAGTAGGTAGAAAATCAGAGATGAAACAGAGTGGTTTTCATTTCCCAGATTGTGCCCATATTATATTTCCAAATGTTTATGCTGAAGTATTTCATCATGGGAGACAGCAGATATGAAAGCCAAACAGAATCTTGCATATCGGTTTTTTCCCACCCATGGGAGAAAAAAACCAAATGCTACTCCATGCAGCTTGTTGGATGACTCACCAGGGTAACCAGAGACTCTCAGCCTAACCACAGGGATGCTGTGAGGAGGAAAGAACAACCAGATAGCCCTGTGAGATTTGAATGTGAGATAAAGTAGATGATCTTGTCTTTCAGGGGAAGAACAACAGTTAAGGGAGTGCTGTTTTGAATTAACAGCAGGAAGAGAAAGGATTAAGCACTCTTTCAGTCCCAATCACAGCTTCTGAGGCAGGTTTTCAATGAAGACACAAATGTACAACTGCATGTAAGGTGTACTTTGCCCCTTAGCATGCATCAACAATACTCCCTGAGACCAAATGCTGCTCTGATTAAAATTTGACATAAGATTGTTAAAATGTAAGAAGTGGAGATCTAAATTCATAGAGGAGGGGGAACTTCATGCCCTCTAGTGCTATTTGCAGCGTCTCATCTTAAAAAGAAACCCACTGGGAGACTAGTCGTTTAATGGCTGTCTTAATTATTTACCTTATTTACAGTCTGCCTTTCTCACTGATACTCAAGGCAGATCACACAGTACAAATCAATGCAATCTAAAGGGTGAGACATTGAATAAGCAATGCAATTGGACTAGGATTACAGCAGTCTGAAACAAAGCATATGACCAAACCTGTCCTGGTGGAGCATAGCAGCAGAGGTGGTCGTACAAATATGTGGGTCCAAACTCATGCAGAGCTATACCTTGAACTGAACCTGATAACGGATGGGCAGCCAGTGGAGTGACTGCAGAATGGGTGTAATAAGCATGCTCCATCTAGCTTGATAATAGCCAAACTGCAGCATGCTATACCAACTGGAGTATTTAAGATGGCTTCAAGGACAGACTTGTGTAAGAGTACTTACAATAGTCTTGTCTCAATGCTACCATGGCATGGATCTAAATAGCCATACCAGCTGAGGTAAGGCAGGGGCCATTTTCTGACCTAAATGACATTGAAAGAAAACACTTTTTCAACAACATTAACCTGCTTCTCCAGCAGTAAGGCTGAATCCAGTATAACCCCATGGCTCTTAAACAAGTCAGCAAGGGTCATCTGACAGCAAATATGGACACAGAGCTAACTTGAGAAAGGATATTCTCAGATACCACCAAACGTATGGAAATCCCTCCTTCAAGATACTGGTCTGTCTTTTTCCATCACTCTCTTCTGCCAACAGGCTGTTTGGCATTCCCTCAATGTCACTCCTTGCTACATTTAGTTGTGGGGGTTTTAAATATATTTTATTTTAATTAATTTTATGACATTTTATATTGTTCTACTTTTAACTGTTAATTGTCTTGGAGGCTCTGTGTGGGCTAAAAGGCAGGATACAAATTTTAGACATAAATCAAATATACGCTCCCCACACCAGCTCCCTTTCCATCTTCCACTTTGCTCCATTTTGTCCCTCTTCCCCAAATTTGTCTCTTATTGCTGCCTCTCCCTCTGTTTCCTCCCTCCCCTCTCCCTACTGCCAGCTGACTGTGCAGGCATCAGCCTTTATTTATTTGCATTTTTATTCTACTTTTTGTACAAATCTGGGAGTTTTGCAGAACCATGTATCCCAACCATGGGTGGCCCCACTGTGTAGATTTTTGATCTACTTGGAGCCACACATAAGTATTAAACATATAGATAGGCTGTAATATTCTTATTCACATCTAGGATTCTAAATCTCACAACATTTGACTTTCAAACAAGGCATATTCGCTACCCTTTATTTCAAGATAAGACAAATAGTTAATCTGTTATACTGTTTATCTTTTTCAGTGATCACTTGCTATCTGTTGATTTCCACCACCAAAACACTCATTTCAACGACACATTAATCTGTACATCATTGATCAAATAAATACCTATTTATGCATACACCATTTTAGACCTATAGATTTTTTATATTGGAAGTGAGAGTTAAAGCAAGAGTTCTGAAAAATTAATAAAAGGGCCCATGAACAGCTAGTAAAAATGTGTTATGTTTTTATTACACAGCTATCAAGAATGTCATCATTAAGATGGCTTCAAATCATGAGCACCACAGAGCAAAAGGTAACTAGACTCTTCCATGTTTTACCCAGTTCCTACATGCTCAGTGTGTTCTTCGGAACAGTTTTCTCAGCATACTAGCAAATCAATAATCAGCAAACATAGGCCCTGACCCACCAGCTAATAAATATGCTGTAGGAAGACAGCATTCCTTAAAACTATTAAGACTTCCTTCACAAAGTCCAGACCACATAGCCAAAATGATATCATCGCTATTAAAGTTAGCTATTAGTTTTTCAATAAAACAATTTCACAACTGTACCCCACACCAATGGAATATATTGGTATACCACTGAAATCAGACATCTGTGACCAAGTCTCAAGATGCAGAGGAAAATATTTTCCACCTCAGATTATCATCTAACCACTTATTCATCTTTATATGGATTATTACTCATTTTTGAACCCACTGCTACAAAGCAAAGAATATCATGCACCAAAGACACAGCCTTCCTGCTTGAAGCCATCAGCCAAAACAAAAATGATAGGAACTCCTGCATTACAGGAAAGTTCTTTTTGTTAATTAATTAATTCCTAATTATATCTGCATCCTCAAACCAGGGCCGGCCCGAGGGGTTTGTGCGCCCTAGACGAAACTGCCTTGTGGCGCCCCCCTCAGATGCCAACCACCCGGTGGGGCCTGGAGACCTCCCAGCTGGCCGCCTGGGGGGGGAGACAGAGTGACGCCATGTGAGAGAGTGCCTGTGAGGTAGGTGGGGCTCAGAGAGCTCTCCGGAGAGAGCCTGCAGGAGGAGGAGGGAGGAGGGGCTGGCAGGCAGGAGTGCGCCACCCCCCCAGCCCGGCCGATCGCCTCTGCGCGCACTCCCTACTCCCCCCCCGCAGCAGCCTGAAGAGGCGGAGAAGCACCTGGCTGGCTGCTGGGGCCATGGAGCTGCAGGCGGGCCGTGGCAGCAGAGGAGGAGGAGGAGGCGGCGGCAGTAGCAGCAGCCTCGCCGCGCCAGGGCAGCTGGCCCGCTGGAGCGCTGGCCGGGCGCAGTGGGCCCCGGATCGCCAGCCCATACTGGGCGGGTGCCGCAGCGGCTCCTGCACCTGGCGCCGCTGCCGGGGCTGCGCTGGGGAAGGAGGAAGAGGAGCCCCCCGCCCCCATGGCACCCTCTGCCTCCTCGCCGCCTTCCTTCCTTCCTCTCTCCCCTGCTTTCCTCCCTCGCCGCAGAGAAAGAGAGAGAGAGAGAGAGGGGCGAGCGGGCAGAGACCTTATCCCCGCCACCTTTCTTTTCTCTCTCGCCGGGAGGGGGAGCTCAGCTGCCATGGTCTGGAGGGCGCAACCCCCCAGCGCTTCCCGCCTCCGCTCGCCAGCCGCCATGGCGGCGGTGATCACCCGGTTAGGGCGGCGGCGGGGGGGGCGGGGCGTAGTTTGGCGCCCCTGAGGGCCGGCGTGCCCTAGGCGAGCACCTAGTTCGCCCGGCGGGCGAGCCGGCCCTGCCCAAAGGTTCCTGTCGCAACCTTCAACCAAAAGCCTGGCGGAACATCTCTGCCTTACAAGCCCTGCGGAATGGTAATAAATCCTGCAGGGCACAGATGTTCTCCGGCAGAAAGTTCCACCAGGCGGGGGCCAGGGCCTGACTGAGGACAGCCAGATCTCTCTTATAGGAAGTTCTTTCCATAGAATTTCTATGATTCCTAGAGCTACCCTTTGTCACTTGTGGGTAGTTCTAGGAATTGCCGGAAACTCTATGGTAAGAAGTTCCTGTAGGTAGAGTAAGTAGATGTAGATGAAGCAGCCCTAAGGGCTTTAAAGGTAAACACCAAAAAATGCTTTCTCAAGGCTCTAAACCTCAACTACTTTCCTTAGAAGACACTCAGTTTTACTTGCGTGCAACCAAGAGCCAAACTACTTTTTTTAAGCGGGGACATAAGAACATAAGAGATGCCAATGTTGGATCAGGCCAAAGGCCCATCCAGTCCAACACTCTGTATCACACAGTGGCCAGAAATACCAGTGCCATCAGGAGGTCAGGGCAGTTGGCGCCCTGGACGGGCTTGTGCCCTAGGCCAGACACTAGCTGGCCTAGTGATAGAGCTGGCCCTGCCTCAAACCAGTTCTTTGGGATCATATATAAAGCTTATTTAGCATCACTGAGTTTTCCATTAGATTTATTTACAGTACAATAAGGTTTTAGTAAAAGGCAATTTAACTGTTTTTACTATATGTGTGTATTACTCTGTTTATATTGCTTTGGTTTCTTAGTCTCAGTGGAAAAGGTGAATTATGTTCTAAAAGATTTTCCCACTCCAAATCTCAGCCATTTTCCTGTAATTCCACAAAGATGGCAAAAACTGGATTAGAACCAAGCAAAACACAGAAATGAAACTGAGAAAATAAACAAGGAATTCTGGAGGAGTGCTGAAGGGCAGTAAAAACAGAATATGCAATACCTGATAATATATTTCTTCAAAGATACAAATAACTAAAAGGATTTAAGTAAATAAACAAAAGTAGTGATGTGACTTACATCAATAATGACTAAACTACACTGCACTAGTAGTATCTAACAGGACATTTCAACAGCAGCAGATGGTTAAATTTTTTGCCTAAATCAATCCAACCTTCCCTGTACATTTCTGGGACTGGGATTTAGGTCCACAATTTATGGATATGTAGATACTGGATCTATAGTCACAAACAGTACAAAATAGGTGTCACTGGTGCTTGGGCGGCTGTAATCACCTATGTGTGGGGAGGGAGACCAAACCCTTTTAGGAGAGAACTGAGGGAGAGCCTGGGTTCAAGAGGCTTACAACACCAAAGGTGTAAATCACCTAATCAAAACTGTGTTGACAAACTGTTGAACAACTAAGTAGTTACTAGGATGAATACAGCTTACTAATGTGCTCAGTAATCAGGGTCCCTCTCTGCCAGCCCCAATTTAACTGAGTTGATAAGTTCGGTATCTGTACCTCTTACTAACTCGAAAGCAATCCTATGCAGAATTGCTGCAGCTTGATACCATTCACCTCTACAGGCTTAGACTGAAGTAACTCTACATAGAGTCACGCTGTTCATTTTCTAGAGAGGCACGTTCAAAATGATCCAAGTTTTCGAGACAGGCAGAAATAACGACTAAAGGACTAGAGACCGTTGGGGCTAATGATGTACTTAACGATATCTCCACTGGAAGAAAAAAAAATCGGAAGTACTCCAAAACAGCTAGCCAAACCCCAACCTCAGGCGACTTCGGGAATTCAAGCGAGCAGCGATTCAAGGCTAATATGAAAGCTGTTTTCCCTTCACCAGTCCCCACTTCTTTAGAGATGTGTGTCCCTCCCCCCCATCAGCTTACAGGGAACTTTCGTGTCTGCCCAGCCCCAGCCTGCTACTTACTCGGTCGCCCGAGGTCCCAGAGAGTGGAGAGGCCTCAATGAGAGCACTCTCTGATTCCTCCGCTCCCGCCACAACGTCAGACGTGGCTCCTCATGGGGCCCCTTCTCACCCACGGGCCGCCCGCCCGGCGCCGAGACGGAGGCGGGGGGGAGGGTTACCGCAACAGGCGCCTCCCGCACCCCTCCGTCTCCCCAGCCTCATTGATGGTTCCGGCTTCCGGCCTGGCGTGAGGTCACTTCCCGCGCGCCCTGGCGCAGGAGTACGGTTGATATTGGCTGCTGAGCGCTGTTTCGGTGTGGCTATTTTGAGATGAGAAGCGGCTATTCTTTCTAGAACGGATAAAGCGTTTCCGTTGCGGTCTTTTCCCGGTCTACCTGTTTTTCTGGCATGTTCTCAATGCAAAGGCAAGATAAGCAATGCCCAGTGGCAAAGCAGCTCTCCACCCAAGCAGCAAACGGAGGGGAGGGGAGTCCAATCTATGCAGTGTTACGATTTGTGTTGTGTGGGTCGGAATTTCCGCCTTTTTACAGTATTATTTGCTTAATTGCTATGCGAGCCATATACATGACCAAGTGAGGTCATTTTGGCTCCCCCAGCTCTCCTTTGGGGTTCTTTAAAAGGTTATGGCCCCCGCTGCTGCCGCGTTCACCACCTTTTTCAGGCTCCGGACCTGAAAAACAGCCTGCAGGGCCTTTTTCAGACTCCGCACTAGAACACCAAGGCTTGAAAAAGAGCCAGCCATGTCAATTTCGGCCCCATTATATCCTATGGGCCATTGAAAACATAGGGTATATTCTGGGGGCTGGAGGGGAGGGTGTTTGAGGGAGAGGCTCCAAACTCACACGGTAGCTGCTGGAGCCTCTCCCCAAGATACCAATCAAGTTTGAAGATCATTGGACCAAGGGGTCCAATTCTACAGGCCCCCAAACAGGTTGTCCCTATCCCCATTGTTCTCTATGGTGGGGAAAAAGTAACTGGGGGCAACCTGTTTGGGGGCCCGTAGAATTGGACCCCCTGGTTCAATGTTCCTGAAACATGGTGGGTATCTTGGGGAGAGGCTCCAGCAGCTACCCTGCGATTGTGGAGCCTCTCCCTCAAACCCCCTCTCCTCCAGCCCCCAGAATATGCCTTATGTTTTCAATGGCCCATAAGATATAATGGGGCCGAACTGCGGGAAGCCGATTCAGATCAGAGAATCTGATTTGGCCCACAGCAGCTTGAAAGGGGCCCGAATGGGCCATTTTCGGGGGTGCATTCTGTTCAGACAAACCAAATGCACATCCTTCCAGCAGCTGGCTTGCTCGGGCTCTCAGCAGCCGCGGGGATCCTGAGCAAGCCAAGGGAAGAGAAGGTGGTTTAAACCGCCTCTCCTTCCCTCCAGCAGCCGGGTTGCTCCGGCTCCCCGAGCAAACCAAGGGAAGGGAAGGTGGCGGAGCAGCTGGAGACATTGAGCCTCAGCTCCACAAGTAATGAGCACTCGAGCCCCGCCCCCAGCAGCCCTCAGGCC
>NW_015175407.1:332603-337145 GCF_001447785.1 Gekko japonicus
GGGGGGTATTGGTGAATTTCCTGCATTGTGCAGGGGGTTGGACTAGATGACCCTGGAGATCCCTTCCCCCTCTATGAGTCTATGATTCACCCAGGCTGTCTGTGGGCACGCCAGGACCTCTGTCAGGCAGAAGCACCTGAAATCCTCCCCCTCCCCTTTTCCTTCACCCGACTTGGAGGTGAAGGGAAGGGAGAGGGGGGAAAGAATGGATCCCAGGTGCTTCTGCCTGTTAGAGGGGCTGGTGCACACTTCTGGTGATGTCAGGGTGTGTGGCATATGCTAATGAGCTCCTGCAGCTCTTTTTCTACGAAATGACTCCTGGAAAAGAGTAAATAATCAAGCGCTCAATGGGAGAATTGTTGCGGGTGTATAAATGACAGAGGCTCTGATTGTGGGTGTGCTGTACCGTAGGTATGATTAACCAGTTGAATTATGCTGATAAGAAATTAGTGGCACAGTTCCTTCTCATGAGTGGTAATCTAAGCTTCATAGGGCATGGAAACACTCTGTGAACCAAAATAACTATAACATGGATGCTGTATACCACTCCTGTTGTAATGAAGTACCTGATCAGAGTGTTACTTGTAGTATGCACATGCTTATCTTTTTCACAGTGGTCATGTAGGTGAGCATGGTGGATGAACAAATACACCTTTGTGTTGCCTGGAAGAACAAGACAATGCAAAGCTCCTGATCTGCTGGCTAAAGGACATGTGCCTATCACTGGTCTCTCAGCTTGGAAAATTTCATGGCTGCTAAATGGGGAACATTTCTGCTGCCCAGAAAAGACCACTTATTCCACTTTCCAACCCCATTGCTCACAGTTATAATTTTATAGGGACTCTGCCCTGAGCACTTCACTGGCTAAACCTGAAAGTGGCTTTTAGCCATATTATTCTACTATATTGAGAAGCATTTTGAATGCATTTGGTTTGACAAAAAACCCCAGTTGTATAAAAGAAATCAATTAGAACACCAGAATTTAAACAGTCTTTCTTCTTTATCTATGTGGCTGAGGCTTTGCTTCACCTTGCAGGAAGACACCTGCAAATACAGACACCTGGAAGAGTTTCAGTGGTTGCCAGGACTACCATTGATTAAGGAAGTACACAGTCACAGCGGTTTTTGAACTAAAGCTCAGAGGAGTTGATAAACCTCCTTTGTTTTGTAAAGGACAGGATATTGTCCAGCCTCTCTATATGTAATGTCTCCACCTTCCTGGTTTCCATCATGTCCATTGCAAATATTACAGGGATGTTTGTTTATTTCTGTCATTCATTCCTCACTTTTCTTCCCAATAGGCTTACATCATTCTTTTCTCCTCCATTTTATCCTCACAACTGCCCTGTGAAGTAGGTTAGGTTGAGAGTGTGTGACTGGCCCAAGGTCACCTAGCAAGCTTCCATGGCAGAGTGAGAATTTGAACCTGGGACTCCCAGATCCTAGTCCAGCACGGTGATCACTACATCATGCTGGTTGTCTGGTTCTTGAGATAATGTGGGCTAAGATGTTCCTAGTCCCTTCATTTTTGGCACTGGAACTCCCATGGTAACTAACGTTCGTCAATATTTCTTGTGGTCCTTTGTCTCTTTTTATTTTAGGCACTGGTTAATTAGGGAAGTATAAGATGGTTTTGGTAGCATTTCTTTGGAGTAGTTCTGGACAGAGGTATTCAATAGAGGGATAATTAATTATCGTATGGCATTGTGTTTGGTATAGTCAGGAGATCCGAAGATTGTCTGGCAGCCTTAAATTCTAACTCTTTTAGTGTTATGCACCACTAGGTGGTGAGCGAGACTTATTTTGGGGCTGAGAGACCCAAGGTCACCCAGCTGGCTTCATGTGGTGGAGTGCAGAATCGAACCTGGTTCTCCAGATTAGAGTCTGCCGCTCTTCACCACCACAGCAAAATAGAGGGAAATTCAAATGTGCAACACAACTTTATAGAGAACAAGGTGAAAATGTATAGTTTATATTGATACTTTAGCTGAATATAAACAACAGACTTTACAATAGAGAACATTAGGGAGATGTTATCATGTTATTCCCAATCTGCTGTGAGCCTTCCTCTCTCTCAGGGTTCATAATCCCTCTTCTCCCTATTGAGGTGAGTGTTTGGGTGTTTTTCAACCACCCGCTGCCTGTCTTGGCAGTTAAGAATAATTTTCCTCCATTCCACACCTCCCCCTCTGCTCTGTCAATCACAGAGGTTAACCCTTTCCTCAGTCTATACCTTTTGGAATCATTACAGTAATCCTGATGCCAGTGTCCAAAGAGGAAACTCCAAGCTTTATTAGGTATGCCTGCCGTAGACAGACAGTGGTCAGTAACATTGCAAATAGCAGAGGGATGTTCTGTAGATAAACTGGGCCAGAATGTTCTGATTCCCTTTCTTTTTGGCATAGCCTCTCCCACGATCATCCTGAAGCTAATGGTCTATGTGAAAACTCCTAGCTTTATTTTCTGATCAGCTACATGTGCCAGACTTGCATATACTTTTATTTTTATTAGATTTACTTACCTTTCACCCAATAGATAAAAAAACAGCTCTCTGATTTACAGTAGACTATGTATTCTCATTAGTGCCGGACAGATCCAACTAAGTTGGTTTTATGTTTGCAGAGGCAGCCCTGCCCCCAAGATGCTTTCACTGTATCCAGTCTCCATAACCTTTCCTGCAACTTGAGCTCTGTCATTTCTAGTGGATGTAAACAGCACCTCTTGTGCATTCCCAGTTGCAGGGAGAGCTGCCAACTCCCTCCTTTTCACTTGCCTTGTTAGCTTTTCTATGTCCAGTCCAGCTTTCCAGTTTCTGCTTTATTTCTCAGCTCATTTATTTTATTTAAATAATTTGTATGCTGCCTCTCCAGAACCTACTCAAGGCAGCTCACAACTAAAACAATAAATCAAGTCAATAAAAATGACAAATCAATAAAAACAGGTAAATAAATGTATCCCAGAGCATAAAAGTACAACATAAAACAAACAGAGCAGCCAAAAATGATATTGATGAAACAGCTCTCAAGCTTAGAGCAGACCATAAAACAGCTGTACATAAAAACCCTTTTATTAAAAGCTTGACTAAATACAGTGTTCTTGCCTGGTTCCTAAAGGAAAGTAAGGCAGGTGCCAGGCAAGCCTCAGGAGGGAGGGCATTCCAGAAAATGTCCTGTCTCTAGTCACCACCTACTTCACTTATGGAGGTGAAGGCACAGAGGAGGGATGGGGGGGGGGAGATTTTAACTGGCAGGCTAAGCAGTATGGGAGGAGATGGTCTTTACCTATCCCAGTCATAAATTCTGCCTGCAGATTGCCTCCATGATGTAGATGTGAACTCAGGTTACCAGTTCTAAGCCTCTTTGACAGATGCAACATGCCTATATATTTTCTAAGGTTTCCCTTGCTCAAAAGCCAGTCAAATCTGACTCTAGGGATGCGGTGTTCATCTCCGTTTCCAAGCCAAAGAGCCAGCGCTGTCCAAAGACATTTCCATGGTCATGTGGCCAGCATGACTAGATGCCGAGGCTCATGGAACGCTGTTACCTTCCCACCAAAGTGGTACCTATTTATCTACTTGAAGTTTCTTGCTTTCGAATTGCTAGGTTGGCAGGAGCTGGGACCAGAGACTGGAGCTCACTCCGTCATGCAGCACTCGGGTCGTGAACTGCTGAACTACCAACCTTCCAGTCCGCAGTTCAGCGTCTTAACCACTTGCAGCCCCTATATATATTTCCTACACATTATTTATTATCAAGTATTAACGGTGGCCAACTGTGCCTAGCTTCCAAGGCCTGACAAGAGAGGGGTAGGCTGGGCTACAGGAATACATATATGCATAGAAAGGTTTAAATATATATTTCCTACATACAAATGAAGAAACTGCTGAATTTGGAAATAGCAGAGGAGGATTGGCAGACAATTTGCTCAGATGTTCCCAGTTAATCTTTATGTGTTAAGAGATTTTTTTAAAAAACACTCAGTTTTTGATATTTAAGTTCAAGTAAGAAAAAATATATACAGATAATTTAAGCAAGGGATTCTATTGTAAAGAATATTCTGAAGTAGGTTCATGTTTTCATGTCTCATGAACCTGGAGAATTATTAATTTTACCATTAAGAGGATTTTCGGCTGTGAGCTGTGTTTTGGTACAATGGGTATATACATGAAGTAGATATGATATATTCATATGGAAAGATAATCCAGAGTTTAATGGCAGCTGCTCATCTGGTAACTGCACAGCCATGGAAGAAACCAGAACCCCTGCCTGACTATGACTGGATTCAGAAAGTTTGGGATCTTATAGTTATTAGCAAACTGTCACAAGTCAAGACTCAGCAAGGGAGATTAAAAGGGAATTATTCTTTGGAAAAATGGTGTCCTGTAATTAATTCTCCCTCTAAGCTATGGAGTCTTGAGAGCAAAAATTCTACTTTGTGAGCTACTGGCATTAAAGTTGTGAGCAAGCAATTTGGATACCGCATAAATTAGTTTGCTCTGGTGCCATCCTTCCTGAGCGAAGAAAAAAATCTGAGAGCCAGAGG
>NW_015175407.1:337237-346895 GCF_001447785.1 Gekko japonicus
CGGCAGTGGAGCTGCAAGGCCAGCACCGGCAGCCGGGACCGTTGGGGGCGGGGTGTGTGGCCTTATGACACACTTCCGGTGATGTCAGGGGGTGTAGCATATGCTAATGAGTTATGCTAATGAGTTCCCCTAGCTCTTTTTCTACGAAACGACCCCTGGTTAGAATACTTGTAGGTACAGGAAATTAAGAGCGTGATTTGTTGCAATGACAGGTGTTACCAGATCACTTTCAGAATTGTGCTATATTTTGTTAAAGGAAACACAAGACAAAAACACCGTATATGAACAAATGAAGAAACTGCTGAATTTGGAAATAGCAGAGGAGGATTGGCAGACAATTTGCTCAGATGTTCCCAGTTAATCTTTATGTGTTAAGAGATTTTTTTAAAAAACACTCAGTTTTTGATATTTAAGTTCAAGTAAGAAAAAATATATACAGATAATTTAGGCAAGGGATTCTATTGTAAAGAATATTCTGAAGTAGGTTCATGTTTTCATGTCTCATGAACCTGGAGAATTATTAATTTTACCATTAAGAGGATTTTCGGCTGTGAGCTGTGTTTTGGTACAATGGGTATATACATGAAGTAGATATGATATATTCATATGGAAAGATAATCCAGAGTTTAATGGCAGCTGCTCATCTGGTAACTGCACAGCCATGGAAGAAACCAGAACCCCTGCCTGACTATGACTGGATTCAGAAAGTTTGGGATCTTATAGTTATTAGCAAACTGTCACAAGTCAAGACTCAGCAAGGGAGATTAAAAGGGAATTATTCTTTGGAAAAATGGTGTCCTGTAATTAATTCTCCCTCAAAGCTTTTTGAAAAAAGAAGCCTCTAAATTGGGAAAACCAAACCAATATAAGGCAATATGTTTAACAATTTAGTAACAATGGTGTTAGTTTACAAGTGAGATGACCAAGGGGAAAGGAGTAGGAGGGAATGGATATTTACAGTTGTTATAGGTTTCGTTGTTCTTTTTACTGTTTATATTATTAAAAACTGAAACAACATTTTTTAAAGACTTCATTATTGAGTCAATGAATTTGTTTGATTAAATCATTTTACAAAATTGATTTAAAAGGAGTACAGGATTCATCAGGTAGAAGAGATTTTCTTAATCTTTTTAAAACACGTGGAAGAGGCATTCTTTATTTTTCACAAAAGAGAATGCCTCTTCTAAGATGGTGCCCACTACAAGAAGTATATACATCATCTGGAAATATAAAAAAATTTTAAAATATATTTATTAAGCATTTAGATCTGCCTTTCTTCCCTAAGGAGACCCAAAGCAACTTACAAAAATATCAAAATACAATCTAAATAAAAGACATGCAGAACCATCCTTCATTTGTCCTATGCTTGTGCAAATTTATGCAGGTTTAATTGATTAATCAGTTAATCAAAAATAATGTGATTGCTTGACTAATGTTTCTTTAAGCTGGAACATTATCTATGATCTACTGCAATTTATCATTTACAGTCATTGTTTGAGTTTGCAGTGGTGTTTGAAGTCTTTATTGTATTTGCCTTGATTATTCCCATTTTAGTGCTGGGGAAACTGAGGAATGAACCCAAATCTCCTTGATCCAGTTTTAGTTTCCTACCTCCTGGAAAATATTTTCAAACCTACTCTGATTTCTTAGTCTTTTCTCTAGCTGGCTACATATTTTAATTTTTTTTTCACATCACTGAGACCTGGAAACATATGTAAAGCACACACAATTTCCAAATTTCTAAATAGCATTTTTCAGATAACAAACCTGTGAAATGCAAAAAGCACTCCTATAAGAAGGAATGTTGTCACAGGTCCATGACTGGACTGGATAGTTTAGTTTTGCTTCTGAGGTAACCTGCTCCACAAAAGTATATATAGGCAAGAACTTGTTTTTAGCAGCTCATCCTTATGCAGAGTTAAATGTGACCAGCAAGGTGTAGCACTTAGAGGGTCCAGTTTAAGTAGGCAAGACCTCAGCTCCAGTTCCCACACAGCTTACTATGTATCCATTAGTCACTCTCTTTTAGCCTAACCTTCTTGTGAGGATAAAATGGAGGAGGGAAATCCCATGGATGTTGCCCTGGGGTCCTTGGAAGAAAGGTGGAAAATTTCTAGGAGGCAATTGGAGTTGTAGTGCAATCCTGTGCATGTTTACTCAGCAATTTCACTTTATTCAGTGTGACTTAATCCCAGGTAAATGTTCTTAAGATTACAGCTATAGTGAGCATTCACAGAATCCAGTTGTTTGCAAGGCTTGGTCTCCTGGGAGCTCAGAGAACAGCTGTTTACTAAAGGAGTAGACTCAGATTTAACACATTTCATGCGGCCAATCTTCAGCTTCTCCATGATCATACCAAAAAATGAAAGCCTGCCTTGCTGCTGCTACTTGCTGATGTTCATGCACAGATTGCCTGTTTGGAGTCTTTCAAACAGGTTAAAGCAACTTCAAGTACTGGCTGGGCCTCTGCCTGGGAATGCACACGTTCCTGCAACCATTACAATTACAATTGGCAATGCTGATCTTTAACTTTGCATCCTGCTATTTTAGGGAGCATGCCTAAATGTGGCTCACTGCCTTGATGTGGATGGTGAGATTACTCATGGCATACCTAGGGTCTGCTCTACATTTAGTCTCTTGTCACATCACCTCTGGAATGAGAGTGTTGTGAAGCTAAGCAAAATGTCTGTGGGATATAGGTCATGCTCACAGAACTTGCAGATAGCTGTGAAATGTTGTATGTTGCCTCCATATCAGTAAGTTGATCCACGTGCAGGGCCCTTCAGTCTACGTGAAAGATTAAGTAGCAAGAGGGTTCCAAGTGCTCATATCCTAAATATCAAGTGACTGCCACTAAGGTATTCTAATGAGTATATCCTTAGCTAATTGGGAGCAAAAGATATAAGGTGATTAGTGGAGGCAGCGGGGAATAGCTCCCTGTGCAAAAATAAAATGTGTCCAGATTTTCCTAGTTGATTCATAATTAGATACCCTTTTTCTTAAATGAATAGAGATTTTGTGGCAATGAACTTTTAAATGTTCTGAGTGCTTAGGTTTGCTACATTATATAGTTATATAAATAGCCAGGGCTTTTTTTGTAGAAAAAGCCCAGCAGGAACTAATTAGCATAATAGGGCACACCTAACAGCAGAAACTCGTTAGCATATTAGACCACACCCCTGACAGTGCAACTCATTAGCATATTAGGCCACACCCCATGCCTTCCCTTGGCTTGCCCGGGCACCCTGTGGCTGCAGGGAGCCTGGGCAAGCCGGCTCTTGGAGGGAAGGCAGTTTGACCTGCCTTCCCTTGGCTTGCCCAGGTGCCCCACAGCTGCAGGGAGCACAGGCAAGCCAGCTCTTGGACAGGCCGGGGAAGGCACGGGGAGGCATTTAAAGGCCCCCCTGGCCTGCCCACCTTGGAGTCACCGGGGGGTCACTCTCCAAACCTTCCCCTCTGTAGCCACGCATGCAGAGGTTTTGGCTGTAGGGGGCATGGCCAACTCTGAAGCCAGCCGGAACTCCATTCCTGTGTATTCCTGCCCCAAAATAGCCCTGTAAATAGCTTATTTAAGGAAAGCTTACATACAGTCATCAAGTAGAAAGGGGCCACTACCGTGATCCCCAAGTTGCAACCACTGATTCACCATTCCCATTCCCCAGTTAACTCAACCTGTGCTGTCTGGACTCTGAACAATTGATCAGATGCTTCCAACCAAGAATATGGGACAGTATGAATAAAGTCTATAAGGAAGGCCTAGCGCCGAAGAATAGATTCTTTTGAACTATGGTGGTGGAGAAGACTCTTGAGAGTTCCTTGGACTGCAAGAAGATCAAATCAGTCAATCCTAAAAGGAATCAACCCTGACTGTTCCCTGGAAGGCCAGATAATGAAACTGCAGCTCAAATACTTTGGCCACCAAATGAGAAAGGAGCACTCACTGGAGAAGACCCTGATGCTGGGAAAGATTGAAGGTCAAAGAAGACGGGGACGGCAAAGGATGAGATGGTTAGACAGTGTCATAGATGCAACGAACATGAAGTTGAGCAAACTTCAGAGGACGGTGGAAGACCAGAAGGCCTGGCGTGATCTGGTCCATGGGGACACGAAGAGAACAACAACATTGGGCAACTGAACAACAACATGAATAAAGTATTGTTTCTTTATGAATGGGTGTGAATGATGACTAGATGGTGTTTCCAAGGCTGGGGGACAACTTTTCTCTGGAACTTTGGAACTGCTGCTCTTTGCATAAATTCTGGGAGGGCTTTGCAACTTCTTTGGTGTCTGTGGATAGCAGAGGAATTTTTCACTAGAGCAACTTTTCTGGCTGGATGATCATTTATACTTTTTATCAGAATATGCTAAACAACTCTTCAGAAGGGCATTTTTATAAAGGATCTAGAACAGTCGTACTAGGGAACAGCTCAGGAGGTTGCTATTATAAGGGAATGGAATGTAGTCTATAGCAATGTTTATTGTATGTATTGCTGCATCTACCTGATGCATTTTGGGATTGTCATACCTTAGACAGTTTTTTGTTTGTGTTTTGGTTTTTATTGTTTGTTGTCTGATCAAATTGTTTTTTAAATTGTGTAATCTGCCTTGAGTCTCAGCAACAAAGGTGGGTTATGAAGTAAATAACTCTTTTTATTCCCTTTTATTGATTTTATATAATGGTGGTTTTTAGTATTTTTTCTCTTCCTAGTGTAAGCCACATTGGACATACACTGGAAAAGATGCATATAAGTATTTCAAATAACTAGCCAGCTACCTTAAGGAACTGGATATCTTGTTCAAAAGCAGAGTGCAAGGCTCTGCTTCTCAGAAAGCAAGAAAGAATCTGTCCTACCTTTAAAAGATTAGAAAAGCTTCTGAAAAGCTTCACCTGCTGTTTTTTGTCTGTTACATACTTGGAATTTCTGGAGATTGTGCTGCTGTTAAATGCACAAGAGCAACCCATGCTAGTATTTTCTGGTCAGTTGGCAACCTTGGACAGGAAGGGGAAGCAAACCCTGGACTGTGATTGGAGGAAGTGTAGGGCTCCATAAATGGGTGTGCAGCTCCCTCTGTCGTCATGACTTGGGCCTGCCAGAGTACATACGTAGCCAGGGCTACTGGATGCCAGGGGTTTTCTTCACCCTAGCAGCTGCTTGAGTGAACAGCTGTGAAGAACTGTCTGTGCAAAAGCCAAAACCACCTTTGTTATGTATCGCAATGGAACCATATTTGCGAAAGGGCTCACAAGCGAACATGCGAAATAGTGTAGCTTGGAGCGCATCACAATACAAGGCTTGGATCCTAGAATGAACCAATAGATAGACCCAGATCCTAGTAGTAGCCAGTTGGTAAAAAATACTCTGTAAATAGCCTATCGTGGAATGTGGGATGTGTATTGGGTGTGGTGTGTTTCATGAATATAAACAGGGCTCTGACCCTGCAAGTTTGTCTTTAGTTTTGGAGCTGCAACCACTTAATAAACATGACCTAATCACTCTACGCATCTGAACCGAGTATATTTCATCCTCCTTACAGGCTTATTTCCCCACCTTGTAGCAGGGTGCCTGCAACCAAGGATATGCACAGGCCCATAGCCAGGATTTTGTGGCTTGTGGAACAATGTTTTTCTTGTGGGGCTGCCATTATTTGAACTTAAAATAGAAAACAATAAGAGGAAAATAAAAGAGAGGGAGCAGATCAAGCCCCGGGACCTGGAGGGGGGAATCAGGGGAAAGCAAGCTACAGCTGGGGCGGCATTCGGGGGAGCCCCGCACTAGCTCATCCCAGCCCAGTGCCCGGGCATTGGCAATTCCATAGCTCCCCACGCAGGAGGGGGAGATGCGAAGGCTCCCCCTCCTCAAGCAATAAAATGGTTTCTCCACTTCCCTGAGAGCAGAGCTGCACAAAGCAGCCACAATAAAGAGCTAGAGGAGGAGGGGAAAAGCTTCGCCTCCTGTCACCCGGACATGGCTTTAGTCATCAGCCTCATTGGTGCAAAACACATGATGGGAAATATCATTTTAATACAAGGGAAACAGTTGCCTACCTTTTGCTGGGTGTCAGCATGATGAACTTCAATTCCCATCATGCCCTATAACAATTAGACCAACAGACGGAGGACAAGGCACCATGGCTTCTGATCTCAGGGGAAGATGATTCTCAGGAGGTGATTAAAAAGGGTTTGTTCGGCTCACAGCTTTCTGTGGTGTGGCCAGAGCATGTGCGCCTTTAAAAAAAAATGTTTTAAAAATTATTTTAAAATAATTTTTGAAGGAAATCTTGTGGGGCTATCCCTTTTAGGGGGGCAGAGCCCCCAATAGCCCCACGATGACTATGGGCCAGCACATGCACTTTTTCCAACAGTGTTTTATTAATACCAAGGAGCAAATGGTGCCTTATGAACAGAGCATTGCTTCTTTATGAATGGAAAGACTAATCTACATGACTCATGAATAGATTTTGCAGGACCACAAAGGAAGAACTTGCTATGTGACAAGAACATTGTTCATATGTGCTGGGGAAGAAGTGGGACTATGGGTTGCTGAACAGGCTATACTCATGCTCACTCAATGCCATGAGGCACATCTCCCTCTGTATGTGTTTTTCTGAAATTTAATAAATTCTATCAGATGCACTGTAATAATGAGATTTTAGGACTGATAATCCTTTCATTCATACTAAATAAAATAAGAAACTTCCACCCTCCAAAAGGGTAACCAAACCAGGAAAGAGAATAAACAGTATAAAAAGTCCTTCCTATTCTGTTCAGGAGCTGGGACATCTTTCAGAAAAGAACGTATATCTTTTGACAGCTATTTCCTTGGCTCTGCAGAAAAACCAGCAAGGGATCTTGTTTGTATTCCAGTGGTATAGCTAAGGCAGACAGGTCTGCAGCAACCCAGTCTATTTTTAGATTGTTGCTTGCCATTTATATCCAGCAGAATTATTCATCAGCTTCAGGACGACAAGCTATTAATTCACATAAATACGTCAGAGCTTTTTTTTTAAAAAAAAAAAATCACCCTTTGCTTTCATATGCTCTGAGGTGGGGATCAGTATCACAAATAAGAGCCTTCAGCTTTTGGCTGGTGTTCATTCATATTCTGCATGCATCAATTTACCCAGTTCCATTTGTTCCTTATTGTTACACAGCACTGAACCCGCAGAGGAAGCCAAAATAGTAGCAGCTGGGATTCCACAGTGATTCTGCTTATCTATTGTGATGTTGCATCTGTGATGACAGGATACTATAGAGCAGGGGAGATGCTAGAATTATCACTACAGAGACTGTCCTGTTGAAGCAATGGGCATTTAATAGGGGTGGACTGGCCATTTAACTGACAGGGAAATTTCCTGGTGGGCCACTGCCCTGCTGGGAACAAGCAGAGCCAAACCCCAGCAACTCTGCCTGAGCCTCAGGGACTGCGTGGCTCAATCCCTTCATTAGCCATGGCAGTCTGTGTGAGCTCCTCCAGCACTGTTTTGAGTTGGGGGGGGGGGATGATGCAGTGGGTGAGCTACATGAGAAAGTGCTGCCAGGAGGAAAGGTTTAGATGTATTAGGCACTGGAGAACTTTCTGGGACAAGCCAAACTTGTACAAAAGAGACAGGCTTCACTTGAACCAAAAGGGAACTAGGCTGCTGGCGATTAGTATCACCTTTTAAACTAATCTTGGGTGGGTGGGGGAGATGACTGAAGCTGGGGGGCTTCCGGTTTGGGACAAGTCAGTCCAAAGGGAAAATTGTGTAAACACTCAGGGTAATATTGGTAAGAACATAATAGACCTTGGGAATTACAGCATGAAGGCAAGTGAGGGCCATGTATGGTAACTAAGGAGCTGAGGGTTACTGGAGAGGGAAATGCATCATAGGCATCTATATGCCAATGCTAGAAGTCCCCAAGCCAGAATGGGAGAGCTGGAGTGCTTGGTGTTCAGTGACAATTTAGATATAGTAGGTATCTCAGAAACATGGTAGAATGGGGATAATCTATGGGGTACAGTCATTCCTGGGTATAAACCCTATAGGCAGGCCAGGGAGAGGTGGTGTTTCATTGTACATCAAAGAGGGCATAGAATCAAATACATTAGAAAACATCAGGGGAATTAACTCCCCAACAGAAGCAATATGGGTGGAAATACTGGGCCCTATGGGTTACTTAACAGTGGGGGTGTACTATCACCCACCTGATCAAACCCTTGTGGCTAATCTTGAGATGGAGAGGGAAATAAGGGAGGTAAGCAAATAATGTTATTATACTGGGAGACTTCAACTACCCTCACATAGACTGGGTAAACATGTACTTAAGTCATACTGTAGAAATGAGAGTCCTAGACATTATAAATGACTGTGCAGTGCACTGGAACCAGAGGAGCAGTGATCTTGAACTTGGATCTGAGCTAGGGTTCCCAACCCCTAGGTCCCAGCAGGGGTCCCCCTGGTTTTAGAGGACGGGATCTGCTGCAGCCAGCTGGCCAGCAGGTGAAACCCCATCCCCAAACAGGGAAATTGCCATGCGGCATCCCTGATGCAATGACATCATCCAGAAGTGAGGTCATTGCATTGCTGATGTGAGGTGGTGACATTCTAGTTTTTGGGCAAACTCGTGGTTTTGAAGGCAAAAAACTATAGAGTTTTACCCAAAAACTAGAGTGTCACCCTCCGACATCGGCAATGCAATGACATCACTTCTGGGTGATGGCATTGTGCTGTGCAGAACATCCCAGAGAGTACCCAGGAGCCTTCCGCCACCAGCCGGGTAGGACCTGGGAACCCTATTCTGAATGGGTCTCAAGACCTGGTGAGATGTGTAGAGGTTGTTACACCAGTTGGGAACAGTGACCACAATGCTATTAAGTTCAGCATTCAGGTCAATGGAGAGTTTCCCCTAAAGTCCAAAACAGTAACACTTGATTTCAAAAGAGGGAACTTTACAAAATTGAGGGGAAATAGTAAAAAAAGAAGTTGAAGGGGAAACAAAAGAGAGTTACATCCCTAGAGGATTCTTGGAAGCTCTTTAAAACCACACTAGTTGAAGCCTAAATAGAATGCATTCCACAGGTTAGGAAAGGCACTGCCAAGTCTAAAAGAACACCAGCGTGGTTAACAATGCAAATCAAGGAAGCTATAGAAAGTCAAGAGGCTTCTTTTAAAAAGTGGAAGGTCTGCCCCAATGAATTGAACAGGAGGGACCACAGGCTTTGGCAAAATAAATGTAAGTTAATAACTAGGCATGCAAAAAAAGATTTTGAGAAGCGGATTGCTAAAAGCATCAAGACAAACAATAAACATTTTTTAAATATATCTATAGCAGGAAACCAGCCAGAGAAGCAGTGGGGCCTTTGGATAACAAAAGGATAAAGAGATTACTAAAGGAAGAAGGGGAGAGGGCAGAGAAGTCCAATTACTTTTTGGCTTCTGTGTTCACTGTGTTCACAGTGGAAAGTGTGGGGCATGTACCCACGTCACAGCTACTATTTTCTGGAAGGGAGACTGAAGAACTGAGCCAAATTGAGGTGATCAGAGATGAAGTTCTAGACCTACTAGGGAAATTAAAAATTGATAAATCTCTAGGTCCTGATGCCATACACCCAAGAGTTCTTAAGGAACTCAGATGTAAGATAGTTGATCTACTAACCCTTACTAACAGGTCTACCAA
>NW_015175407.1:347118-357544 GCF_001447785.1 Gekko japonicus
CAGAGCCCAGTTCTACCAATACAGTGGAATGGGGGGGAGAGACCAGTTCTCCAGAGACCAGGTCTACCAATACAGTGGAATGGAGTGGGTAAACCTGTTTTCCAGAGGCCAGGTCTACCAAGATAGTGGAAGGGGGTGGGTAGACCTGCCCTCTGGCAGGGGGGAGGGACGATGCCACCCGCCTGGGCCCGCCAGTCCCTCAGGCGTCCGGGGGGGGGGGCACTTCCAGCAGCCTTCACCCACCAGGGACTTAAGCAGCCAACCGGCACCAGGAAGGGGGCGGGGCCCTGCAGCCAGGCGGCCAAGTTAGCGCTCGTTGTCTTCAATGCTACAACGAGGCTGATTCCTAGTTTGGATATAAAGGAGGAATGGACTCTAGGGTAGGAGGACTCTAGGGTAGTTAGGTGGATAGCGAACTGGTTGGCGAACCACATCCAAAGAGTAGTTGTCAGTGGCATTTCATCTGATTAGAGGGACGTGTCCAGTGGGGTGCCACAGGGCTTGATTCTGGGACCCAGTACTCTTCAATATTTTTATAAATGATCTGGCTGAGGGGGTGGGAGTAGCGAACACACAGGAAAATAGAGATAGAATTCAATGAGATCTGAACACACTGGCAAAGTGGCCGGATGTGAACAAGAGGCAGTTCAATAAGAAAAAGTGCAGAGTCCTACATCTGGATAACAAAAATGAGATGCTATACTTCTGGGTAGCAGACAGTGTGCGTGAACATTATCTTGGGGTATGGGTGGACTGTAAGCTAAATATAAACAGTCATTGTGATGCAGCAGCAAAAAAAATTATGCATAAGGCTAATGACTGGGGTGTATCAACAGAGGCATAACATCCTAAACACAAGATGTCATAGTCCTGCTGTACACTACATTGGTCAGACCACACTGGGTGTACTATGTGCATTTCTGGAGGCCTCACTTCAAAAAGGATGTGGACAGAATAGAGCCGGTACAGAGGAGAGTGACAAAAATGATTAGGGGCCTGAAGACCAATCTCTATGAGGAAAGACTGAGAAACTTGGGAATGATCAGTCTGGAGAAGAGGTTGAGGGGGGACACGATGGCTCTCTTTAGGTATTTGAAGTTGGAGTCGGATTCAGTTAGCTTTTGAGCAAGGGAAACCTTTACCTTTACACTTAGAAGAGGGCAGGGAGGTGTTCCTATTGGCAACAGAGGGTAGGACTTGCAATAATGGGTTTAAATTATGGGTGGAAAAGTACCGGCTGGATATTAAGAAGACGTTTTTTATAGTAAGAGTAGTTCAGCAGTGGAATTGGCTGCCTAGGGAGGTGATGAACTCCTCTTCACTGGCAGTCTTCAAGCAGTGGCTGGACAAAGACTTGTCAGGGATGGTTTAGGGTGATCCTGCAGTGAGCACACGGTTGGACTAGATGGCCTGTATGGACCCTTCCAACTTTATGATTCTGTGAACCAGAATATAACCAAAATATCTCATGCTTTGGGGGTCACATTACTTAAATACCAAAATTATTGCTAGATGCAGTGTTCTAAGCTGAGTTAGTGTGAGCTAGCTCACAGTTTTTTAGCCTCTGGCTCACACATTTTTGTCTTCGCTCAGGAAGTGTGGCTGCAGCAGCCAAATCGCTTGCTCACAACTTTAATGCCAGTAGTTCACAAAGTAGAATTTTTGCTCACAAGACTCCACAGCTTAGAGGGAGCATTGGCTAGATGTTCATTTTGTGCCATACAAAATTAATTTAGACATCTCATCATTGCCTGTTACACCATAAGGCCCCAAACAGTGTGATCAATAGCAAACATGTAGAAATACAATATGCATTTCGAGTTGATACTATACTGTATTTGGCCAGGGACCCTGGAGGGTTCCCCCTCCCCTCTTCTGGGCATACAGCAGAAGTCACTGGGTGTGTGTGTGAGGGGGAGGTATTTGTGAATTTCCTGCATTGTGCAGGGGGTTGGAGTAGATGACCCTGGAGGTATCTTCCAACTCTATGATTCTATGAAAAGTACAGTATTTCGTGATGTAATCAATACCAGATGAGTTGAATTAATCTCACTTGATTCTTTCATCAGAAGTATTTGTTTATGTTTAAGGGCTGGGCCAACTAACAGCTAAAAATATAAAATTACTAGATTCTACCTTGCCCAGATTTTCTTGTCACTGAGAGAGCAAACTAATAACACATTGACTGATGAAAGGCAGTTGATGTAGTTTGCTGTAATGTCTGTCTTTAACTCACAATGTATTCTCTGCAGCTGGGTTCTGAGGGAGCAAGGTCATGGGGAGGACTTGCCCAAAATAGCTGAGTTCTCATGCAGGTACTTGTGCACATTGGGAATATGGTAGAGAACAGGAGGGAATACATAGAACATCTAAAAATAGCATTTCCTTCCAGTGTTTGTATCAATATGTGTTTTACGTTTGGTTTTGCTCGTGTCCTTTGCTATGAATAAATGTTAAGTATCTGAGGTAACAAAGCAAACTCCTTGAACAAGGAAGTGCTGAAAAATCTGGGCTTAATACCAGTGTTTTCTCCCTCCTATATCCTCTCTTCTTGACGTATGCTCGAAGAAGCAAGACTCCAGCAGTCTTTTGACCCACCAAGCCAAATGCAGGTCTCCTCCCAATTATGCCTGCATAAAATGGCAAAAAGTGGGGGTGTCAAGCCCTTGGCTGTCCCCTGTATGCTTGGTGGCCTGCATTCAGCTGAAATATGCAACTGTGCTGTTGTCATTACACCTTCAATCCAAGAGAAAGTTTCAAGACGGGGCAAGGGATGGAGTTTGTCAACTGGGGGCAGGTGGATCTTGGCCAGAGAGAAAACTTTGGTCATGAACCAGTTTGGTGTAGTGTTTAAGAGTGCGGACTCTAATCTGGGAGAATTGAGTGATTCCCCACTCCTCCACATGCAGCTGCTGGTGTGACCTTGGATAAGTCGTAAGTTCTTTTCAAACTGTTATCTCAAGGGCAGTTCTTGAGAGAGCGCTCTCGGCCCCACCTACCTGTCTGTTGTGGGGAGGGGAGGGGAAAGGAAAGGGATTGTAAGCCACTCTGAGACTCCTTCGGGTAGTGAAGGATGGGGTATAAATCCAATCTCTTCTTCTTCTGAACAGAGTCTAGACAGTTAGTATCCACCTCTCCAACCAAATGTAGGTGAAAGGAGAGGACAATGAAAAAGTGGCACTAAAAAAAGAAACAAGAAAAGTGGCAGTAATAATGGTACAAGGTCCAGTAGTGGGCATGGCCTCTGTAAGGATAAAAGGAGAGAATAGGCCACTAAATGCTATCCTATCTAACCTCTGATATTTTTGCAAGAAATTGTGTAGTTCACAATAAATATTATTTGAACCAATGCCGGGCATAAGGAGTCTGCTATGATCCAGTCTTTCACACAGCGATTTTTCACGAGTCTTGCTTATTTTGTATGACTAAACTGCATGAGTTCACACAATGGCTCTTTACTATTCCTACTGCATCCTATGCCTGAGGTTCAAAGGATGCTCAGAAATCGCTTGGGATAGGGAGCTATGTTGGGAAGGAGTCAGCAGAAGTCCCCCTGCAAACAAACAATCTTGAGCAAACTCCCCTCAACTTCAGGAGTGGGTGTTCTGGGGGTGCAGGGAACTGCAGTGGGAAAGGGGAATTTGCCTCAAACTATTCTATTTTCTTTCAGTGTGCAGTTATATTGACTCATCTTGGGATGTCCCTATTGAACAAATACAATCCACTATTAACTCTTCACTCCCACAATCTGTCATTCACTTTATCCCATAGCATACAGCATGGCTTCCGTCATTATTTCTTGTCATACCATAATTTTTTCTCCTTGCTCTACAGCTGTGGTGATGGAAGTTAATAATTATAGGGCCATCAAGTATAGAATATCCCACATCATGGTTTGATTATCAATTGATTTGATTTCTTCAAGTCAACCCTGCTGTATTACAAATACAGCCACTTTCAAAAGCTAACACTGCCACAGAAAAGAGAGCAATAAATGCCATTTTTAGGAAGCAGAGAAGTGAATGACCAGGGTAAACCAAGTTGACCTAAACCAACTGCCAGTGGACATCAAACGTTGGGTCATACTACCAGTTTTGGAACTCCTGTTAAAAATCACGCGTTTATAGAATCCTGAAGAATACTTCTACCAAAAAAAATCATTAGAATGTGTTAATTTGCAATTACTACATGCGACCATTTTACAAAAGCACTTTGAAAATTCGCTTCATGGTTTCCTTTGAACAGTTATGTGCATCTGTTCTATCCAACGTTGCCTCTAATCTGTGGAGTCTTGTGAGCAAAAATTCTACTTTGTGAGCTACTGGCATTACAGCTGTGAGCAAGCAATTTGGTTACTGCATAAATTAGTTTGCTCTGGAGTCATCCTTCTTGAGCTAATACAAAAATCTGTGAGCTGGAGGCTAAAAAACTGAGAGCTAGCTCACACTAACTCAGCTTAGAGGAAACACTGGTCTTATCTGAAACTGTTTTCATGTCCATCGACATGGTGTCATGATATCACAAACCCCTCAAAGCCTTCATGTTTAATGGAATATCTCAGTTTAAAATTTGTCTGAGATGGGATGGAATGCCTTCAGTTCCATCACTTGAGTTCTAAAGAGGTGGCTAGTTATTTCAGAAACAGGATGTTGAGATAGATGAAACAACTTTACTGGCTACTTCTTGTCAAGTCCAGAGCTGTTGAATACTTGAGGACAGCATTATAAAAATATAGAGTTTAAAAGGGTTAGATATGAGTCACTGAGATTTTATCATGTTAAACCTGCAGGTTTTAGGCTACCATAGAAATTAGCTCTCGTTAAGAAATTAGGAATGGACGTCAGATTTCCTTGCTCACTCCCCTATTGTTCATAAATTCTTCTGTCTTTATCCATGGTTAGTCATCTCTCCTCCAACAGCTGGTTCCCTTCCTTGAATGCAACGATTAAGCAACGGTGATCCACGCAATGGTCACCTCGAGACTAGACTACTGTAATACTCACTACATGGGGCTGCCCTTGTTACAGATCCGGAAGCTGCAGCTAATGCAGAATGCAGTGGCTAGGCTTTTGATGGGTCTTTCCATGAGGGAGCACATCCAGCCTGTCCTGAAGGCACTGCACTGGCTGCCAATAGCATACCGGATTCGCTTCAAGGTGCTGGTTCTTACTTTTAAAGCCCTTTATGGCCGGGGTCCGACTTACCTGAAGGACTGCCTTTCCCCATATATACCCCAGAGAGCACTACGGTCAGGGTCACAAAACCGATTGGCCCTCCCAGGTACCAAGGACGCCAGGCTGGCTGCAACCAGGGCCAGAGCTTTCTCGGTGGCAGCTCCACACTAGTGGAATGAGCTCCTGGAAGAGATCGGGGCCTTTTACAGTTCCGCAGGGCCTGCAAGATGGAGTTCTTCCACCAGGCTTCCACTATCAATAACAGCTGAAACCTGTAGAGCCTGGTCCCTGGTTGGTTACTGAGGAAGATCAGTGAGCTGTATACTTAAACAACTATGGAATGCGCTCATGTTGTAACGCCATTGATATGACATCAAATAACATAGCTAGCACTTTAATATCACATTGTTTTAATTAACTGTTTTTAAATGTTTTATGGAAATTTTACCCTGTGTAAGCCGCCCTGAGCCTGCTCGGGCAGGGTATAAATCGGAAAAATTAATTAATTAATTAAAGTTATATCTCCTTCAGTGTTGAAAAGAGAGTGCTAAGTATAGCAGCTTTATAAGAGGTATTGGTAGCAATGCTTCTAATGGGGATGTGGTCAGTATCACATTTCTTACATATGAGTGATGTATGAGGCAGCAACTGGAGGAGGAGCCTTCTGTTAGGCTCCTATGCTGGTGCAACCCAGGAATCCTCTCTGAGTTGAGACTTCCACCCAGGAGAGCCCCACAGCTACAAGTGAAGCCCCATTCTTTAGCCATGCAGATCTTTTATAGATTTCCAAGACAGGGAGGTGGCTTCCCCCCCCCCCCCCCAGTTCCGTGTCACTGTACCACCAATCAGGCTATAGTGCTGCCACCCAGCCCCCTGCATTTTATTTTATTTTTTAAAACTATAAGCAGGATAAAGAATATTAAATGATAAGATAAGTATCACTGTAAGAGATACTTATAATGATAAGAGGTATCACTGTCATTAAAACTAACCAGGGTTTGCTTCAAATGCGAATTAGAAGCAAATCTTCATCAGTGTTAACTATGGTTAATTTCAGTGAGACATAACTAACCATAACTGAAGCCTGTGGCAGAAAGTCAAGTGTGAGCAGAAGGGGCTGCAGAGCAGTGTGTGTGTAGGCCTGCAGCCTGCTCCAAATCCCTTAACCTTTGGAATACTGGGATTTAGTAGCAAATCAGTTTTGTTTGTAATACATGAGATACTTATAAACACTTGCTATTTACCCGTAGTAGGGTATCTGAGCCAGTATATCTTTGAACCAGCCTTTAAATACTGTACTAAAGTGCCTTGTTGCGGGGACCATTCAAGCGTAGGTCAAAGCTTGTTTAAAATAAATTTCATTCTGGGTTGGGGTATACATACGTACACACAATCATCAGCAGTAAGCATCTTTCCCTCAGGAAAAGCAGGATGAAGCCAGAAGCAGCAAACAAAAAAGGACACCATAATTCTCCGTATGAGAGAGCACAGGCCTATTGATTAGAAACAGGAATATAAAATACAGTACAGGGGATAGAGGCAGAATAAAAACCAGCCCTCTGTACATGGCCCAGTCCAATGATTTGCTACCACTTCCCATGGTAATGAAAGGTTGGTCAAGGAAGAAGCGTTATAAAAGGGTTTCATGTTAGATAGAAAACATGTCTTTGGCTTTAAGTCCAGGCCTAGACATAATGGCTTCCAGGGACAGTCTTCACACAGTTCTATCAACACTCTACTGCTTCCCCACCAATTTGCTGAAAACGTCATAGACCTCTGGCTTTTCCTGTGCAAACTGCTCCACTGTATTTTTCTGCAGCCAGTCAGATGAACGCATTTGCTGCTGCAGAAGGCCAATAAGGTCACCAAGGTTACAGCCAGCAGCAGACACTGGTTCTTGGTGATGGGACACAAAGATCACTTCATCTGTGCTGTCTGCTTTGCCCTCTGAATCAGACTGGCCGGACTGGTCTCTCTCTTCATTCAGGAGTTCTTGCTCACGTTGTTCTAGGACCTCACGGACCCTCTGCATTCCTACAGATGGGGGGGGAGAGACACATTGATTGGATCAAAAACTTGATTCATGCAAAGAGTGAGGTCCTGAAGATACTGAAGATTCATGTGGGACTGCTAATGCATCACGGCCAAGTGGGTATCTTGTAGTTATACACCTCCTGATTCAGTCCCACACTGCAAGCCTGATCTGTATATTCTGAGGAATCATGTGATACAGTCTTCCTGGGACTGTACCACATGATCAGCTCTCAAAGTAATTCCAAGGGGAAATGAACTGTGATCCCACAGGAGTGTGCAACAGGTTTGCATAAATGGTCACTACTCAACAGATTGAAACAACCAAATACTCACCTGTTCTCCCTCTGAGAGGAGGACATCTTGCTGGGTGTTTCCCACCCTATCCTTAGGGAGGCAGGAACCAAACTTTCATTTCCTGTCCTCTTGGTGGGACATGCCCCTGAATTCAGTTTCGTCCCTGCCTCGATAGGGAGAGCAGCACTCTGTTAGCACTAGTGCCTGTTTAGCAGCCTTTTTCTTATTCACAGCCTTTTCCCTCCAACTTTTTTCTCATTTTCTAATTCTCGCTTTCCTGGTCTCCAATTTTCCCTCCTTTTCTCTTTTGCCGACTTTACTGGCTTACTTTTCCTCTACCCTTTCTTCTCCCTTCCTCCCCCCCCCCCAACCTGACGCCAAGGCCGGGGCATGTCGGAGAGAGACGACTGAGACAGATTTTTCTCCGAAGATGAGTCGGGAGAGGCATTGCTATCAGCCCAAAGATCCTCTAAGCAAAAGCAAGGCATGGCTTCCACCTCCGCTGCCGTGGCGGGTTCTGCAGCACCAAAAGATAAAGGCGCCAAAAAGCAGCCCCGCTCTCCAGCCCCGGAGCACGATGCAGGCGCCATTTTGGAATTGGCGGCCAAGCGCAAATGTCCAGAGGAGGGACTGGGAGGCTGCGGGGCGGCTGTCGCTGCTTCAACAAGCCATATTATGGATGTGAAAGACGTCCCCAAAATTCCAAACGCCCAGGTGCTGACCAACTGCGGAGACGATTTGACTCAGCTGGATCTACTTGTGAGTAACCCCGTCAGGGGCGGTAACACGCTTCTAATGCCCGAAGTAATAAAATTCTTTAAAGACATGGTGAGGGAAGAGTTCGCTAACCTACACAGGGCTCCCCAATTAGAAGATAGGTTTCAGGATCCTCCCCATGCATTCCCCGGCCATAGTCCTCAGGGGGAAATGGGCTCTGGTTAGAGGAAGAAAGACCATGCTGGCCAACCAAAGCTGCTAGGAAGACTCATTTTTGCCATATGCAGACAGACCCTCAGTGGGACCTCTCACAAGCTGGGGATAGTGAGATTGGAGAGAGAGAGGAATGAGAGTTCTTCTCAGATGAAGAAGAGAAAATGGAGGTTCCTGAACTATCCATGAGATTTTACAAATCATAGGACTATATGTACCTGCATAAGAAGACCATGTCTGCCTTAGAATTGATCCCTAAACCCAAACCAGATGACCCCTCTAACACTGATTCTGCAGATGGGTCTAGACCTAGAGGGAGTAAGGACTATTTCCCAAGAACCCCGGGGTTCGAAAAAGTTTTTCCATTTCCTGAATTTTTAGAGAAATAGCTGGTTAAGGAGTGGGCCAAACCCATGGCTAATAAGAGTTGCCCTCCTAATATTAAGAAACTGTATGCTTTACCTAACTTCACTGATAAATTCTTGCAGGTCCCTCTAGTGAACGCTCCTATTACTGCTCTTCAGGCCTCAGGTCTGCTTTCTGAAGATGGTGAAGGCATGGTAAGAGATAGTCTAGACAGGGAAACCGAATTTGGCTTCCATAGTAACATTTCACTACCTGCATTCTCTCAAGGCTTTTCCTAAAATTAAATAGCATTTTCTCATTTCTGCCAGCTTGTCTGGATGGAAATATGGCCATGCCAGAAGTGGCAGGGAAGTGCGTGTATTGGAAACTAGTGGCCCTCACACACTGACATGTGGAACCCGGCAACTACACCCAGTACAACATCCCACTAGGAGTTTTATACACCTAATTTTGCTACCAATTTGGGCTGCAAAATAAATAAATAAATTCCGCTGTCAAGCTCCCAGCTGGCCACACAACACAAAGGCTTAGTGAACATCAGTTGTGCAGGGACAGAGCACAAGATAAATACAACACTAACCTAGCTGCAGCCGGTGTGTTTTGTCAGCAAAGATGATACGGAACCAGCCAGGCTCACTACATTCAAAGGCTTTACCACAGGACAGCAGAATCTTGTTATCCAGGAAGCGTCTCCACAGCAGCATTTCCTCCTCAAAGGTTTGTCTTTTCAGGTACTGGAATCAGTTAACAGAACAGTCAACAAATGTAAGGCTTCTGGGAGAGACTAAAGACATGAGATAATGGCACAGATATATGAGATCCACTATAGAACGGAGATAAAGCAGAAAGCCACAGAGTCTGCCTGCCCAAAAAAAAATTAGATTTCAAGGAAGAAAATAAGGGAGACATTTCCCCTTTTTTTGAACTGGAATGCCCGTGACCTCAGCAAATTGCAAAGGCCCCTTTTTTTCTACTACCACCACCACTAGAATGGTTAGATTTTCCTTGGCTGGGCTGACAGGGAAGCACCTAGCATATGGAGGGGTATTCATTTTTAACTAATCTATATGCCAGGGCTGCCACCATGATGCCAAAGGCAGTTTACAATGATAAAATCTGCATAAAATAATCAAAGCATATAATCCAATTCATATGCTTGAAAAATTAAAATGCAAGCACCATAACACTTTAGAATGTACAGTGATAAAAACTATCCCATAACAAATGAGTAATCAAAGATACAAATAAAACTAACTCCTAAGAGATCTTTCAGTGTATTTTTGAATAAAAACATCTATATGCTTGGGATACTTGCAACTAGATTCAATGGTTTTGAATCCAATTTTTTATGGATGAGGACATAAGTGCATCCATAGTTGTTTTTTTCAAACTTAATAAGGCAGGGGTGGCGAACAAGTTCGACAAAAAGAGCCAAAATTTTAAACTGTGAGAGTCAGAGAGCCACACCACGCAGTGACCTGCCAAAACAGACAAACACTCACACAAAAGCATATACTTTTAACAACGACGCCCCGAGGAACTCCCCACACCCCGACCTACCGGCCGACGCCAGCGCCGAAGACCGGGAGAGGGAGGCAGCGCCCCAACGCCGAACCTCCCCAGAAGAC
>NW_015175407.1:357747-379381 GCF_001447785.1 Gekko japonicus
TTCCCACTGAAGTGGTACCTATGTATCTACTTGCAGTTTCTTGTTTTTGAACTGCTATGTTGGCAGGAGCTGGAACTAGAGACGGGAGCTCACTCCATCATGCAGCACCTCGGGTCTCGAACTGCTGAACTACCGACCTTCCACAGCCAGCAGTTCAGCATCTTGACCACTTGAGCCACCGCAGCTTTGGCAATCCTTTAAGAGACAAAGCACCCCTCTCTATACCAGCCACCAAAAATGCTTTCCAAAATCTATGACACCAAATGCCTGCTGGATTCTTGACCCATCCCTTCCTGAGGGCATTATCATGCTGGATAAGTCTCCTAGCCACAATAAAAGGATGGAGTGCCAGAAGCTGAAAACTTCCCACTCCTGAGAACACAGTGCTGAACCTTTAGTTTGATCCAGCAGAACTCGCCTTGCAACCACTGACCTTTCGGAAGTCAATCCATACAAAGAAGCCTGCATTGCGGTTCAGGAAGGGAACCCCAAAGGTCTTGAGCTCATCTGTCACAAAGGTATGGGCAGCTTTCAACCTGTCATGGTTGGCTCGTAAGTATACCTGGTTGATCCAGTCTAGCCAAGAAGAGAAGACTCTTAGGGTTGATTTTGACATGCATATACATAACTTGATTTGTTGTCCTTATTTGACCTCATAAATGGACTCCATTAAAAACCACTGTGCTGGAGATAATACAAGCTAATATGAAAGTTTTGTGCAAAGTATGTAATTTGACTCCTTTCCATATCTGTGTCATCACTTACTGCCACAGAATGAGTGATGAACAGGATTGTGCAAATCTTCCTAGCAAGAAGAAAATGATCAGGACTTCCCTATAATTATCCAATGTCACATACAGGGCATTATAATATGTCTCTCACTCTACTCCCTTTTGTTATCTTTTCCTTTTTGGGGGGAGTGGGGCATTGGCAAGCTGTAATTTATAGTCCTGGTAGCCTCAACTGTTTGACACTTACCACATTCGCACTCAACATTGCTAAAAAGGAGGAAAGCTATGGCAAACCTAGACAGCATAATAAAAAGTACAGACATCACCCTGCCAACAAAAGTATGTATGGTCAAAGAAATGGTATTCCCAGTAGTAATTTATGGATGCAAGAGTTGGACCATAAGGAAGGCTGTCTGCCGAAGAATAGATGCTTTCAAATTATGGTGCTGGAGAACACTCTCGAGAGTCCCTTGGCTGCAAGGAGATTGAATCAGTCAATCCTAAAGGAAATCAACCCTGATTGTTCCCTGGAAGGCCAGATACTGAAGCTGAAGCTCAAATACTTTGGCCACCAAATGAGAAGGGGGCACTCACTGGAGAAGACCCTGATGCTGGGAAAGACTGAAAGTAAAAGAAGAAGGGGACGGCAAAGGATGAGATGGTTAAGACAGTGTTATCGATGCAACGAACATGAAGTTGAGCAAACTCCAGAGGACGACGGGAAGATGAGAGGGCCTGGTCTGGTGTGGTCCACGGGGTTGTGAAGAGTTGGACTCGACTGTGCGACTGAACAACAACAATAATTTGTAAAGAGGCCTAAACAGATCCATCTAGGCAAACACCACAATTTCCTTTTGCCTTGTAGCATCTGAACATAGTGCACACTTTAAAAAAAAGGAGGGGGAACCCTGACAGTTCCTACAGTATTGTTAGCCAACTCCAACATGCATCCTAAGGATTGTAGCAGGTGAACAACAGCAGCTTTAGCAGAGAAGATAAAGTAGAATACTGGGGTCCTGTGACACTCTGTGCCTCACCTCTGTCTCGGAGTAGCTGGGCAATTTTGTATTGGATAGGCCCACAGACCCCGTGGAAGTAACACAAGGAACCAATGGCATTCGCAACATCTTGGTTCTCTGTGTATAGGGTTCCAAAACGAATCCCAGAGACAGCAAAGTCCTTTAGGGACAAAAAATATATAATAATCACATCACCGCAACACAAACAAACCCTTTGTTCCAACGACATTGTGTTGTTCTCTCACATACATAGCCCTGGCCTTTGGATTCATCCCAACTCTGCACAAGAAAACAGTACACACCTTACTAATTCCCCACATCACATGGGTCCTCTGTGGATCAGGTAATCTGTATGTAAAAGGGATGCATACAGGGAAGTTAGAAACAAATTGCTGAGACTTCTGATCATCAAGCCAGCAGAGCAGATTACATATACTGAAAGGACAGTGTTGTCCTCAGAAAGAGCCCACAGACCACAGTAAGTGCAGTTATGTGACACTATGCTCTAGGAAGATCTCAAACAAAAAAAAGCCAAATAAATGCAAATAATTTAGAGGGCAGCTATGTAACACTGTACCTTTCCATCAGGTGGCCATTCTCGCAGTGTGACTTCTGAAGTGACTTGCAGTCCAATCCAAACCTTACATTCTTCTAAGTCCCCTGAAATCAAGGGGCTTAGAAAGGTGTAACTCTGCTTAGGATGGCACTGTCAGAATTAAACTAGAAGGCAACCTTTCAAAGGTCCAAAAACTGTTCATGCAGGAGCACAGGAAGTACTGCCTCAAAAAGGCAAAGTACTGCATTATACCCAACAAAAAGCTGCCAGCTCCTGACCCAGCAGGGTCTTCTATATTTTAAAATAGCTATTTGTGCTAGGAAGGTTATTTCTAAATTTCTATCCCAGCCTTCTTTTAAGGATCTCTAGGTGGCATACTTTGGCCACCAAATGAGAAGGGAGCACTCACTGGAGAAGACCCTGATGCTGGGAAAGATTGAAGGTCAAAGAAGACGGGGACGGCAAAGGATGAGATGGTTAGACAGTGTCAGAGATGCAACGAACATGAAGTTGAGCAAACTTCAGAGGACGGCGGAAGACCGGAACGCCTGGCGTGATCTGGTCCATGGGGTCGCGAAGAGTCGGACTCGACTGTGCGACTGAACAACAACAACAACAAGGTGGCATATACTGTGTCCTGCTCACTCCCATTTTATCCTCACAACCAACCCTGTGAGGTAGATGTCTAAAAGAGAGAATGACTAGCTCAAGGTCAGATTGCGAGTCTCATGGCTGAGGAATGCAGGGCTCCCCAGTCACACACTGTAACCACTCTGTCTCTGTGAAGAGCACAGTGTGTGCAGTAAGTGCTACAACACCCTTCACGGTCCTGTGTAGCATTGGTGCTCCTGGTTATCATGTAACTGAAGCATTAAAGCTGGCATTACCTGTCCATTTCCAGAACACTATGAAAAGAGGCGGAATCATCAAAAACCGACAGCATGTAGATCTCATCTACAATCACATGTAGTTCATATCTAAAGTAAAAGAAAATTGAAAATCTATAATTGGGTATAAATATATTCTTGATTATGGGGGTTGGATCCCATGGAAAATTACCACCAATGGCAGGGGAAGGGCCAATTCTCCCCTCCTGCTGCAGATCTCCAACTCTCCCCTACCACTGTCCCTGAGGGCCACCTGTCCCCTAGGAGCAGCATTCATAGAGGTATTTGAGGCTGCATCAAGAAAAAGAAATTATTTCCATCAGTGGATTCTTACTATGGGATCCAAGCCAGGAACATTCGGAGTTAAAGGTATATGCTGCAAAAAACCAAATTTGGAGCTATAAAACCTCCTACCTAAGTCCTTCAGTCAGTTTCTCATTACTAATGTTTGTGGGTAAAACTTTTCTACATAGCTGACCACTCTTCTCTTACATATAATGCAACCCACTGAGAAAGGAAGGATGTGAGGCTGGTCTAAGGCTTACTTTGGAATACCCATTCTTCTTACAAAGTATGCAGTCTCCGCCTTATTAAGCTTAGTGTGACGTCCCAGTTTCAGGACAAATCACTTCCATACTTATTCCTGGAAAGCAGGTAAGTGGGCATAATTTATCATTTATTTTATTCTATTCATTTATACCCCACCATAAGAAGTTGAGAAGGTACCCTTAACCAATTTATTTTAAAAGAATCAATTAGGAAGAACAACACAGTAATATACACTTGAATATTTTTATATTAAACCTGCAAGTGAATTAATTCAGAAGTTACCCTACGTACACATTTCTCGGTCATCTAGACTAACTGTATCATATCTCAATATCCTAACACATCTGAAGCGTTAACTCTACTATCTTTAAACAGTAAAAACCTTTATCTAACTCTTTAGACTTTATAATTCTACACTCTTCAATCTTCGCTAGTACAGTCACTAATATCCCTGCCTGTTTTTCCTTCAACTGGCTTCCCTTAACTAGCAACATCTTAACTGTCTCTCTTGCGTGCTCTTTCCCAAGATTCTAAAGAAGAGTCTCCCTGCACTTAGGAAGCCATGTAACATCCAAGTTCTTTTCTAGTCAGCACTCTCCTATTATTTCATTGTAACCAGGGGTCATTTCGTAGAAAAAGAGCTAGGGGGACTCATTAGCATAACTCATTAGCATATGCCACACACCCTGACATCACCGGAAGTGTGTCCTCCCCACAGCCGGCGGCGACCTCCAGCGGGCACCAGCAGGGAGCTCCAGGCCCCGCCCTCCCGCACCTCACCCGGGGGGATGGCGTCCCCCCGCATCCCCCCCCAAATGACCCCTGATTGTAACAGATATACATATTAAAAACTTGCATTCAAAACATTTTACATATACAAAGCTATGCCTTTGTGTCTCATGCACACATGAACACATATGTATATTTTATCACTTCATACACATACACTGGAACATGTCAGTCAATTGTGGCTTCCCAGTGTATCTACACTTAGTGAAAGATGTATATGAAACTCTTCATACAGCAAAAATCCTTTTCATATAAAATAAATATAATGTGTGAAGCTGCCATCACTCAGTGCTTATATCACCCTGCAATCACAGCATATTTGTGTCTTGCATACCACCCTGGGGATCTGACCAAGAAGCATAAACCTCATGAAGATATGGCCCCAGATATGCTGTGATATGAAGATATGGCCCCAGATATGCAGTGACATGAAGATATGGCCCCAGATATGATGTGACATGCTTTCCTAGGTGCAAATTTTTTTCTTTGCTGCACTGATCAAAATTATTTCTATCAGGAAAAGAAAATACTCAGTGTCAAGCAGATCACCTAAGACACTTGGACTGCTGGATATCCAAATCATCCCGGGAGTGCCATACCTTTTTGCAAATTCCAAGTACTCAGTAAGCTCGGAGAGAGAATAGATATCCCCCAGGGGATTTTGTGGGTTCAGAAGAATTAAAGCCTTTACTTTGATGCCCTAGAAAACAAATGGATCAGTGCTTTAAAAAGAAGCAAGCTAACAAACACCAGGAATCAGATTTTAATAATTAAAAAACAGTATCTCTTATTTCATGCGTTTTATTATGTGTGAGTTGTTTTGCGATTGGTTGAATATTTGAGCATTTTTCTGGACAGGCAGGTACAAAACTAATTAAAGGTTGTTGTTTTTGTTTTAATTACCTACCTGAGCTTGCCCACTTTATTTTATACAATGACCTGTAGGGCCCGGCTAAACTCTCATAGCTTTTTTTCTCAGCAATTTGCCACTGTACCCATAGGTTGCATCCCTCTCTAAGGCTTTTTGGAGAACTTTCCTAGGGAGGTATGCTGTTATATAAAATCTGTAACTCTCCCTGGCCCCTGGGCACTGGATCTTTCAAACAGCAATGAATCAAAACAGGGTTAAAATCCTTTAACCACAAAGGTATTTCTGAATTGTGTTATTAACAACAAATGAGAACATTAAAAATAAATAAATAATAAAATAAAAAAGAGAATGATATCAAGAAGGTAATTCAGAAAGGAAGTTCTCTGTTGAGTCTCTGCACGGATAGCATTTGATAGAACTAATATGTAAAGACTTAAACATCATGTGCTATTGCACTTGTGGTCAGAACCTCCATTAAGTGGTTTGGAGCTATGGTGCTGAAGAAAGGGAGGTCAATTATTTCTATGTAGTTTCTCTTATCAAGACAGCCTTCCTCTACCAATGAAAAAACAAAGGCAAAAAGAAGATACCCACCCACCCCCAACTGGAGCTATAGCAGCCCAGGAAATACGAACAGATGTCAACTATTTAACTCTATTGCATTAAAAAAAAACCCTTTCCCAAGTTAGGGCTCCCTATAACATTTTTACAGCTAAACTACGCATTGGGTAACCTAATCACAAAAAGTTTCTCTTTTATTTATTTACTTCACATAGAGCACAATTTTTAAGCTGAAACTCAAGGTGGATTACAAATATAAAAAACAATTCAATCAGACAGCAGAAGACATCCAGTAAACAATGCAGAATTAGAAAACACTACAAACAAAAAAGACATGTCATACTCTAATGCAGAAACTGGATTACTAAGGCAGAAAACAATGCAGTAAAAGAAGAGAATACACACTGCAGTAGAGTACAGTCCTGTTCCCTTATAAAAAGTTTCCTCCAGCTAAAAGTTCCAATGCTCACATATTGGTTTAACATAAGAAGGAAGCATTTCTCACATGGGGCAACATCCAACACCACACCCAGGGCAGAAGTCTTTCTTATGAAAAATGAGACCTGTTTAGTTGAGGAATCCCATCATTCTTTCAGTCACCTCTGAGCAACTTACATGGCTTTCCCTCCATAACCTTATCCTTACAGCAACCCTATGATGTAGATTAGGCTGAGAGAGTGTGTTTGGGTCATCCAGAGAGCTTTGAAGCCGCTCTTCATGTACCTCATACGAACAAGGTTTGGAAGACAAGGTGCACTGCTATTCCCACTGCGGGAGGAGGAGTTGAATGGTATAATAAAGAAAAGGACTCTGTCAAAGCCTCCATGGCTGTTCCCATTGTGAATGAGAAGCTTCTAAAGTTGTATCTAGATTCATTCACATGGGATAAATTAGTGAGTCGATGTGTGGCTGCCTCAGTTCAAAACATGGCCCCTTTAGAAATGAGACACCTACAAGGTTCTAAAGCCATAAAGGAACAGCAAAATAAAACACAAAACAGAACAGGTCCATTCCCACAACAATGGTATGGCTCAGTGTTTTTGATCCCTTCAAAGTTGTATCCAAAGCTTTTACATTGCACTAAACAACATCCATCAGATCTGCATCCTCACCAACTGTTTGGACAACTATATCCAAGCAAGAGTAGAATAAACCCAACTCACCTCTGACTGTGCATCCTGCAAAGCCTTCTTTAGCTTGTCCACAGTAAGCTGGAAGGGACAAATGCTTGTGCCAGATGCCTGAAGCAAAACAAATGACAGAAAGAAAAACAGTAGACCTTCAGAACCAAAAGAAAAAGGCCAGGTTTGCTGCACAGCACAAGTGGCTCTGGTCCCTTCTGTTTCATACCAGAGAACAACAAGAATGACAATAACCAGGAATTGTAATGAACTGAGCAGTCATTCACTCAGATTGGGGGTTCACCTTTTATTGAGGGCTCAATAGCCATGGTCTTGTGGACACAAAAGGAGAGCACACAAGGTTGTCTAGAGCAGGGGTGGCCAAACTGCAGCTCGGGAGCCACATGCGGCTCTTTCACACAGTCTAATGTTTATAAAAAGCAAATTTGTATATTTTTCCAATAAAAACATGTGTGTAATATTTGTTCATGTCTTGCAGCTCTCAAACATCTGACGTTTATTCTGTGCGGCTCTTACGTCAAGCAAGTTTGGCCACCCCTGGTCTAGAGTGTCTGCAGTTGTGCAATCCACTCAACTTGTCCCTACTGCTCTTTCCTCTTCTGGATTGTTTTCTGCCTAGAAAACTACTGCTTCAGCACCTAGAGATCTCCTGAATGGATAAGTAGCTACAGTCCCTGTTTCACCTCACTCTCCTTAGTTGATTTCTCACTTACCCTCTTGAATAATTTGTACGCTGGAAGCATTCCAGCTTGAAGTTGGAACGGTTCTAGTGACCGACTGTTGACACAGGGTTCTATTATTAAGTATTAGAGTGAACATTTGCTATTATTTTGACTGCTTGAGTTTTCTAATTCTCCAGCCCAGCTGTACTGTTGTTCAGTTGCACAGTCGAGTCTGCCTTCGCGACCCCTTGGACCTCCAATTCCACCCTTTCAGGATTCTCAGGATGCTTTCCAGGCTTGTAGAGGCACCTCACCACTTTGTCACTGCCCAAACTGAGGGCATTCCAAAAAGTCATCTTTAGAACCTAAGCCAGCAGCTCCATTAGCATAGACATGGAAGTTGTCAGAAAGAGAGTTCTCTTCCTTATCCTTGGGCTATTTCAGACTGAATTTGGGTTTGGATTGCAAAGCGGACTACATTCAAACTGACGCATGCCTATGGTACATGGGTCTTCTTACTACAAATGGTCAGTAAGTAAACTTCTCTGCTAGCATTTTAGCAACCCATCAATGGTATTCTCAAGTGCAGACCCACTGCTGGATCCCAATTACCCCTGATTTGAAGTTGCCACACATGAACTGTCAAGGTAAAAAAAAATGGCAAAGCTTGTACCACTGGACATTTCACGAATACCATCTGTTTCAAACAAAGAAATGGGGTAGTATTCCACTCTGCTGCTTACCTGACTGTCTAAATGGGCATAGACCAGCTTGACATTCCCATAGAGAAATACACTGTGGGTGATACCCCCATAGAATGGGGTAGCAATCAGAAAGGCTTCTGAAATGAAACAATAAAGCCAATTATACTACTGCTGCAGTCTGTCTTTTTTAAATTGATTACTGGGACAACACAACTGAGGTCAGGGTCTCAGTTTAATGTTCCTTTTTACATGTCCAAAAAACCCAAAACAGAGTCTACTTTTCCTCCAAAGACTGGCATTCTGGTGCATGTCTAATGCCTATTCCACCCCTTGGAGAGCAGCATGCACACACTGTTCACGTTCTAGGTTAACATAAGACTGCAGACCATTTTTATATCAATTGCTTTACCAAATTACCAATATTAAGCAAGAAGGAAGAGAAGGCCAGGAGAATAAGGGAAATCCAAACAGGCACCTCAATGAACATATATACCAGTGTGACCCAATCAACACCTCCAGCAGCCAGAGTAATAACCAAACTGCCTCCTTCAAGAGCCACTTTGGACATTCTCTGGAAAGACTGAGAAAAGAACAGGACTCACACTTCCTCAACCGCTGCTTCCTCATCCCTTTCAGAGGAGGAGAAATGTTTATAATCCCACAAGGAGGTGAATATTCTATCCCTGCATCAGAGGAGCATGTTTGATCCAGAAATCCATCATTAATGTTTCCTCTTTTGGTACTTCTTAAGAACATCCAAAATGGTCTAAACCTTATACTGAAGAGTCAAAGAATCTATACAAATAAAATCATAAAGGTGAAGAAAATTTAAAAATTCAGCTGAGTTCCAAGATGGGACCATCTATATGTATATTAGGATGGATCCTGTGATCCGTGAGTGCAAAGATCTTTCCCATGTTCCCCTCCCCCCAGCAACCCTTTTTGATCCCAGGAAACTTTATTCGCGGGGTTAAGGAGCCCATGTGGATGAATAGTCATGCAGGTCAGGAGGCTGCAAGTTGGGAGAGGGGAGGGGGCAAAATCACGCCTTTCTTCCTTTTCCTTCAGCAAAGCTGTGCTGACAGAAGGAGGCCAGGCCATTTCACACTTTTCCACTTTTCAACCCTGGCTGTTAGTCCACATGGATCCCATAACCCTGGGAATAAAGTTTCCTGGGATCAAAAAGGGCTGCTGGGGGGGGAGGGGAGCATGGGAAAGATCTACAGCCATCAACATCCTCTGCTGACAGATACCATGACAGAACCCTTTATTTGCTTCCCCATCTTCCCCAATCAAGTATCCCCAACAGGAGGGGGCTGAGAAATTAAAATGGAGCAAGCTAAGCGGCCCTGCCACACTATAAGTCAGTGCTGCAGGGCTGCTTAGCTCAACAGCACCAGCATTGGACATTTGCTCACCAACTGGTTCCTCAAGCAAACTGGCAGTGGTGCGGAAAAAGACAATTTGTTAGCTGATACCACTTGCTACTGCTGATGAGGGATCTGAGTCAACTGGCCCCTGAGACAACGGTGGAGTTGCTTGGGCATGGCTCTGCTTGCTTGTGGCCACTAGTGGCCGTCTGGGACAGTGGAAACTTCCTTGTAAGTTAAATGGCTGGTCAACCCATGATCACCAAATCTAGTAATAAATTTTAACTCCACAAAATTTGTTAGCAGAAATGAAAGTGGGATGTTTCTCCTTTCATGCAATGCAATAGTACAGCTGCAGCAAACCCTGCTTCCTCCAAGCCTGTTTGATTACAATGACATCCGCGTATTTTTGTCATATCAGTACATGAAAGGGTTGACACAGTATACTTCTGCAGGCAGAAAGGTCAACTGTGGAGATTCAGTATAGAGGGTGGAAAGTGGCTCAACTGGCTGAAGATATCCTATTAACAGATGGCTACACAGTAGACTAGAGACACTTGTGAAAGTGGCTCAACTGGCTGCAGATATCCTATTAACAGCTGGCTACACAGTAGACTAGAGACACTTGTGCAAATTTCCAGATGTCTTCTATAATATTAAAACTTGGAAAACTGAGAAATCAACCACCAGATTATTGGGGGAGGGGATTCCCTACTGCAGTTTAGAACAGTTGTGGGAGGGCAAGCTAAGGTTAAAATCCCTTGCCTCGTGCACCACAGCTCTGATCAAATGCCCTTCTCTCCCCACCCCCACCCCCGGCTGCTTTTTAATGTAAAAAATATCTGGAAATCTAATCACAAATTTTCTATGTACCTTTCAGAACAGTATTCAAATGCGTTTGAGTAGAAAACATGGCAAAAACTAGCATTAGCAAATTGCTGTTCCCCATACAAGTGATCATGTTATTCCTACTGTACTTCCATCCAACAAATTTTGTTTTAATTACTCTCATTCACACTTACCCCCAGGATCACAGAGGACAGTAGCTAAAGCAGAAAACAGAGAGCCGCAGCCATTTTGCACAATCACCTGCAGAAGAGATTGTGTGACAAACGTTACTCTCTGTCATAAAAGAGTATTCACCATACAAACATCTGGCACTAAAGATGGAAATCTACTCCCACCCCTATCTTCAAAGCACAAAAAATTGTTCCACATAAATTCAAGATGCCAACACCCTGACAAAGGACAAAGATTTGATTGTGCAAGTGCTATGGATCAAGGTTATGACACAACTATGGCAAGACCCATTCTCAAAGAGAAAGTACTGCTGTGAAATCAATTAAGGGTCTTTAACCATGAGAACGTTGGGAAATGGTGACATATTCCTTTCAGGGAAGCAGTTAATTAGCATTATTTTATTCAGAAATGGTCAAACAAAATATTTCATGACAAGCCAATCTTTTTCAAAAACTCCACTTCTCAGCTGTCAGTCCCAAAATGTTTTACAGTGAGATTAAATTTAAATTAAAGAATAAACATAAATTAAAACGTATGCTATTTTTATGGTTTTATTTTATTTTTTTACTTTGTAAGTCACCTCGAGTAGGTGTCTAAAGAGGCAGCATCTAAATTTTGAAATAAATTAATTAAACAAAGCAAAAAAGCAAAGTACTATGTAAACTGTAAAATTTCACCTATCATAAAAAAAGAATTGCAGAAGACCGTATCAGGGCTAAGTCCAGTTAATTCATTCATCAGTTCATCAAGAAACTATTAGAGGCCAAACTACACGACTCCCTTCCCCCAAGCTGGGTCTCAGTTCCCCTGACTTGATTCTCACTCATTTCAGTCACAGGGTAGCTGCTGGAAACTAATTTCCCAAGTGCCTCAGGAACCAGTTTGGACTGTGACTGTGGTTATTAGGACCTTGGACTTTTTATTTTGGTAGAAATGGGTATACAGAAATCAACAGGTTTGCATATACTCAGTGTCCCATCCTGGTTTTTACAACAGTCTTCCTGTGTTTTACATTAGACATGCTGGAGTAGATCTCTGATTAGAATCCTGTACTCCACTTCTGAAGATCATAGCAGGGTTACTAGGAGAGAGGATGTTGAACCCTTTACCCCAATTAAATAATTAGGTGCTTCCTCCAAGACTGCACACAGGACAGGAGACAGAGCTAGTTGCTGATCCGGGGATGTTGGTGCATCAGAATTTCAAATGCTGAGGATATATTGGAGGAAAAGACTTGACCAGCAATCCTTCCCATCCTTCAAAGCAGCTGTGTGGCATTGCTGAATACCTTTAAAAGTATGGGAGATTCTAATCTGGACCTATCAAATTGCCTAGTTCACTCTCACATGAAAGCTCATAATACACCGAGAGATGGCTTAATATCTCTAGGTGAGGTCATCTTTATCTCCAATGGGGACCCTAAGTGGCTTATATCACTCCCCTCTCCTCCATTTTATCTTCACAACAACCCTGTGAGGAGTGGGAATTCAAATCAGGGTCTTCCAGATCCTAGTTTGACACTACACCACACCGGCTCTCAGTGAGTCTGACAGTGAAGGGTTAAAAAAAACAGAAAGGAAAATTGACCTACATTTTCCGCTTTGAGAGGTGCAGGTGCCTTGCAGTAATATGTCAAAAATTGAGCTACTTCCTCCCGCAAGCTGAAGAACACAAATAAAGCTTATAGAGCAACCATGAAATACATTTTATAGAGCCAACTGGCATCACATATTTCACACAGCAGGTACCATAAAATCCACCAATTCATTATTGTTTTGGATTCTGCAGGTTTTGTCTGCAACTGGAACCTGTAGCTTAAACATAAAGTAAATGCCCTGTCGCTTTCAAGTAGCCGAAGCATTATACTCCTAGCTGAATCCCTTCGATCCACAGGTATAATGGCTGCATTTGAGCAATATTATTTACAGGGAAATCCTAAAAAGAGTTACAACCTTCAAACCACACTGATTTCAATAGAAGGGTGCAACTCGGCTTAGGATGGCACTGATAGGAAATATTTTCAAAACTTTTCCCCCTTAAGTTTGCTCAGTTGTCACGTTTTTTAAAATAAGAACTTGAATCATACAAAAGATATAGGTCTTTTTGATGATAAATCAACCCAGCTATTCCCCCAGGTATAACCCATGTGCTCTGTTCCACAGAAAGATCTGATGAGCTGCTGCAAAATAAGAATAAAGATTTCAGTCACTTTGCATACTATTCTTTCTACTGAATAAGTAAAGAACTTACAGCAGAGAGCAAGACAAGGAAGAGGCCATGCTGCCTAACCAGTGTTCCTTCTAAGCTGAGTTAGTGTGAGCTAGCTCACAGATTTTTAGCCTCTGGCTCAAACATTTTTGTCTCAGCTCAGGAAAGATGACTCCAGAGCAAACTAATGTATGCAGTAGCCAAACTGCTCACTCACAACTTTAATGCCAGTAGCTCACAAAGTAGAATTTTTCCTCACAAGACTCCACAGCTTAGAGGGAGCATTGTTCGTAACCACACCATTTGAGAACAGGACCCTAAGTTCAGCCAGTGATGTCTACAGGATCTCAGGTAGCATCATTAAGAATGTGCTAGGATTGGTCCTTGGAGAGCCAGTTGGGCCCATGGTTTGTCTCATGGGCAGCTCCACCTGTTGTTCTTTTTCAGCATATGGTCAATCTTTGCCATTTGCCTTTCCATGGTCATAGCTACCATAACTGTTACATTTTTCCATTTACACAACATTGTATGACCTTTGTGCAGGTATTTACAGAGTGGCCACACTTGCAAACAATAACACAGTGTGAAGGGCTGAGAAGATGACAATAGCAGTACATGAAAACAAGCATTTAAGACCCAACTGGATTTCACATATTCCTTCCCCTCATAGGAAAGGGAGGTATGAAGACTGCTGCACAAAAACTAACAGAAATCCAGACCCAACATAATGTCATCCACGTATCTTTCCTCCTACATGATAATGTCAGCATCCACAGGTGTCTCTTAGTGCCAAAATGACAGAAGCTCCCTGAAGCCTGTTTCTGCAGTATCCCCATGATGAATAAAAGATATGTAGCTGCTCCCCACATTATGGAAATGAAGCAGCTACACGCCCCATTTTTGTCAAGAGGTGCTACAACATATATCTGAATATACAAACCACACAAAAGTCATAACACACCCAACTGCCATGCTCTGTAGTAATTTCTATAGAGTGTATTACTGCTCTGGCCCTGAGAAACCAAACGAGGTTTCAAAGAGAAGGAGGAAAGGAAAGTTTTCAAGGCTTAAGAAATGTTTATATCACCATCAACCCATAAAGCTGGCGTGGAAGCATACATCTGGAATATCCCAGAATCTGATGGTCTTTCATTCATACAGAGGCAACAGGAAAAAACTAGATATGATATCAGGCACAAGCTGGACTTCAGGTTCCCCTGACCTGACTCTGTCTGTGTCGCAGCTAGAAAATAAAATTCTCAAGCACACTAGGTCATGATTCAGATTGGGACCATGGAGTGGGGCAAGAAGGGGCTTCAGCCTCCCCCCCCCACTGTTCTCCTGAGTAAAAATATCTTGGGGAAACTATTTGCCATGCTGTCGCTGCTTCAGTTCAGGAAAACAGTGCGGGGGGAGAGGCTAAGCCTATTATCCCCCTGCACTAGGTTCCTAATCTGAAGTGTGCCCCAGTGTGCTTGGGAACTTTGTTTTTCACGTGTAATGTGTGGCTGGTGACACAATCAGCGTTGGGTCAGGGGAGCCCAGCACTGACTCACATTAGAAGTCATATCTAGTTTGGCCCATAAACACAAAGGAAAAAGGAGTACAAGACAAAGACTACTTACAACATATGTCCTTTCCAGTCAGGGTATTGTAGCAGTGGAGGCTCAATGACATTCATGTCACTTTGTGTCAGCTATCAGCAATGAGAAGCAATAAGGATTAGGCTAGACAACACAAAGTGGCCTGCCGAGGTAAGACGGAGTCAGTCGACTGTAATGCACCCATTAAAGACCTGCACTCACGTTCTCTAGCTGGAGTACATCCTTCTTCAAATTAATAAACCCCCCCCCCAAGCACATTTGTCTTGATCAACAAGGCTTGTCCGCCCCCTTTCCTTTAATGGGACAGACATTTACTGCAGATGGCTTGTGCAGCGTTAGCGGAACTTTCTGGGACAGACACAGGAGGAGCCCACTGCCTCGAAGCATCCCAAGATTGAAATTCAAGGAAAATGCTTCATTAAAAGAGATATTACCATAAGGGTGAAAATATATTTGACTTCTATTATTACTGAGTGATCTCTGATATCTCTGAGAGATGGAGGGTGGCCTATTGCAATCCTGGAGATGCTGCATGTCCCTTTAAAGTGATCCAGCTCCCCATGTCTGCTGCTTCAGTCCACTGCTGGCCCCTTCACCTCCTCTCTTCTCTCCCAGCTCCAGGGGAAACTATAATCCTCCCAGCTACAAGTGGTGCGTGCGGAGGTGGACAGCAGGGAGAGTAAAGGATTAGGGGAGGAATGGGAAAGGAAGGTTTTATAAGTTTTAACAGGGACATGTAGCATCTAAGTGTTAACAACTAATGTCCCTAGAGAAATGCCATTTTTCTTCCTTTCTGGAAAGACTGGAAACCCAGAAACCTCCCAAGCTGTAGAAAAATTGGCCAGTTCATAGCAGCAGCAAGATATGAAATACCTGAGTCAATTTAAGTCTATGAGGGGGTCAGTGTGTAGGAAACCTAACTGTTCTGTGCAAACACATAGGAAACAGCAACCAAATAAACACAGACACTGAAGTGCAAAGAGCTAAAGAACTTAAAGGCACCTGTACGGCATCAGACCAATGATCCATCGAGTCCAGCACCCTTCATCACCAAAATGGTCAGCCAGATGCCCCCAGACACAAAGAGGCCTTCACATGAGTTGCCACACAGCGCTGGTCTTCAGAGGCTTACTACCTTTGTTCAAGGAAGGCCCTTAGATCATTATGGTTAATACTATTAATGAACCTGTTCTCCATGAGCTTACCTGTTCTCCATTTAATGCTAACTAAACTAATTCAGGTGGGTAGCCCTATTGGTCTGAAGCCAAAGAACAACGTTCGAGTCCAGTGGCACCTTTAAGACCAATAAAATGTATTCAAGGTGTAAGCTTTTGTGTGCAAGCACACTTCTTCAGATAAACTAGGAACTGTCTATATGGTCAGCTCTGCTTAGGAAGGAAGGGGCATATCCTGCATTTAGAATACACTTACCCGCTTGGACATCAGATCAAAGCAGAGTTTGTTCTCACTGGTGCCAAAATTAATGATGCCCTTGAAACAGAGACCAAAAAAAAAAGTTTTATTAGGGAAAATATCCTGGATCCTTCTGCCATGAAAAGGATCGATATACTCCAAGTTACATTAACAAGAGAACTGAAAATCAAATTATCTGTACATATTTGATTTGTAAGAATCCCTTTTTAAAGTGCTGATTGGATCAGCCCAGCACTTAATATAATCCTTTTGATTCATACAGCAAGTGTTAAAAAACACTCATTTTTGTAGGATTTAATTTTTCAGATGACAATTTTGACACACCAGCTAGTGTGAAATGCAGAGTACACAGATTCGTTGTTTACTGCTAGATAATTACATGAGATAGACCTCAGCTGTAATTTGCAAGGCTCAAATGTTTGTTTCTCAGTCAATACTCCATATTGTTCATGTATAGTCATGTACACAAGTCTTATTTTTCAGTGTTTGCAGATTAGTTTATATGCATTTTATAGAATCATAGAATGTTAGAGTTGGAAGGGACCTTGCAGGTCATCTAGTCCAACCCCACGGGATCTTGTATCTTCACATCTTAGAGGCAGCAGCATAGTTTCATCATCGCCTTTCTGCCACATTATTAACGTACTCATATCACTTACTTCCTTTTATACCTTTTCTTCTCCTCTAAACCCTCCTTTTCCTTGCTTTCAGTTTTTACCATGTGCAGATCAATTATGTTTACTAATCCCACTAAGTTCAATGAGGTTCACTCCCAAGTAAGTGTATCATAGTCCAAAATCTTAAATCTTACCCTGAATAGAAATGAAGTCGAAGCATGTGTCACTGTATTTGTTCACACCCTTCTCTTGTTAGCTTTGATACTCCATTTCCTGCATTATCTACCCACAATCTAACATTATTTATTTATTTAATTTATATCCCGCCCTCCCCACTGGGGCAGGTTCAGGGCAGCATTATAATGCAAGCTCCTAGGAGCAGGGATTTTTTTTGCTGTATGTGGGGTGTGTTTGTGTGTGCTTATAACAGTGTCACTGAGTAAATAATCTAATTACGTTTAGAAACTGCCACAGGAAGACCTTCACTCACATTGGGATTTTTGTCTTCATCATACTTGTCATCGTGATAGGCCTTGTATCCTTCTTCTGTGGATCCATGGAAGATGCTTGCAATATTGCCTCGGACAGAAAGGTATGGGCTGCTTTGGAAATCATGATGGTTACAGAAACTGTACACGTTGGTTGTCCTGTCCAAGGGAGGCTGCCCTAATTGTGTGGTCCTTATTTCCTGTTGGCTTCCTGTAGTGCCAGGAAAAGCCTGGCTAAAGTCCACTCCTTGGGACAGCACACTTGCAGAGGGGCCACTGTTGTTCTGTTTTAAGATGCTGAGCATCTGAGCAAAGATACTGAACATGCGGAACTCGTGGTCCCGTTCCAGTTCAAAGCGCCGCTGCTCCAGCTGTATCCGCCGTTCCTCCACTTCTAGGTCTCGCTGCACTCTCCTTTCTTCCATTTGCAGAAAGCGCTCTTCCATTTCCCGCTGTACTGTCAAGGTCTTCAGCAAGAGTTCATCAAGCGGGTCCTTCAGTCGTTGGGCTTTCCGTTTCTTCCTCAAGCGGTGCAAGGTAGAAAAACCAGGCCGTGGCCCTAGGCTTTGGATCCTGGATGAAGAAGCCATGTTGGGCTCACTGAAACCTACGAGTAAACAAATAAGGGGGAAATTACCCATACCAATTCCTTTAGATCCCTATTTTGGCAAAGGCCAAATTTACACAGAAAGTTAACTAGTTTCAGGCTGCCCACAGAATCTCAAGACCAAACCTAAGCCCACTTTTAGACAACGACCAAATGTTTCCTTCAGTGCTTTAAACTGTACAATGGCAGGTTCTGAGGCTTGACCCTGCTGGGTGCCACATCCTCGTTTCTTCTCTTAATTCACAAGAGATGGCTGTGGTGTCTCAGGAATGAAAGAAAGGTCATTTCAAATGCTCTACTGCAGGCAGACTTTCAGTCATAATTATAAACCGTCCAGATAATGGATTACACAAAGTCTCATTCAAGTTCTAGTGAGGCCTAATTAAGCAATTAACCTGGTATTTCTGATCAAACTTTACCATGTAAACCTTACCAAAGGCTAGACAGGGGCCAACATCTAGGAAATGTGGAATGCCCCCTTCCCACTTTATCTTTGCCACTGAGGCAGCCACAGCTCAGGTGTTCCCTGGTTAATTGGTCCACACATCTCCTTGCCTGCAATAATGATTAGACTCCATGTAAGCCACACAGCAGGCATGGAGATGCTCAATCAGTGGGATGGGGTGCAATGAATGGACTAGAGAGGGCACGGTTGCCTTAACTTGAGTTTCAGATCGTAAAGACCACTGGAGAATCTGTATCCTATAAAACCAACCAGTAGAATAGGTTGGTTCAGTATTGCCATATAAATCTATGCAACAGAAGCAGGATTAGGTAAGAAAACAAAATTCAAGTCCAGTAGTACCTTAAAAGACCAACAAAATTTACCAGGGTATAAGGTTCTGTTAGACAAAGCTCACTGTGCCAGTTATAAATGAGAATAAAAATCCATCCGTGTTACAAAGAAGGTAGTTGAAGTCAGAATGCAGAGGTACAATGAAAAAATTAATCAGCTTGATTAGAGCAAGGAGATATGCACAGGGGTAGAAAATGCAGAAAATCAGCATGCGTAATAAGACTCCTGTGCCCCAATTCAGCCCTATTCAGTCCATTATCCTGAACCTGTTAATGAATTCTGTTTCAATGATCTCATGTTGCAATCTCCCTTTGAAATTCCTCTATAGGAGAAATGGCATTCGTGGCTCAGCAATAGAATGTCCTGGAAGATTAAAATGTTCTCCAGAGGTTTCTGAGTACTGTGATTTTTAATGTCAGATTTATATCCATTTATCCATTTGGCACATGGACTGGCCTGTTTGTCCAAAAGAGCAGAAATCGGTAAGGATTAAGCTAAAAACATAAATACAGACTATGAGGGTTCCCTTCTTTAGTGTGCAATATGCACTACATTCTTTAGAAAACCAAAAGAGGGACTGACCCCTGGTGAACTCAGGTTCACATTAAGCTGTAACACAACATTCTCACAGATAATCAGCGGAAAGCTTTCTTCAGTCCTTATGTTAATTGTGCCTAAACTCTATCTAAAGAACTGCTTTCTCCGTTGATTCAAAACAGCATTGAAATTACAATTAATTTCCACATAAATAAATGTTTGTCAAAGAACCATCTTGTTTCATGAAGTCCAGGCCTTGCCCATCACATAAAACAGTTTCTCTTCCACCAATTACTTTCAGTCTATGCCACCCAGTTGGTCTGTGCTGATCAATATCCCTTAAAAAAGGCAGACGAGGACCTTTTTTTTACCTCTCAATGTCAAACTTAAGAAAGCGGCCCCTTCACAATATGTCAGGTGATCTTGCTGGAACTTCTTAACATTTTAACAAAGGCTCTGCATATTCAGACACCCTTCTGGACTTGGGATGAACAAACAGGACCCTGCAGGAAGCTTGCTCTATAACTGACTACATGACCTTTGCTTCTTGCACACATTCAAGTACTATTGTAGCAACGGCATTTGTAGTATAAAATGAAGGTTATTCACTTACTCTGTTTATTACAGATGTCTCCCACTGACCTTGAGTTTTAATCCAATGACTTTATGAGATCACAAGCCACTAACCACAAAATCCAAAAAATGACACAAACAAATTTTTCTTCCGCATTTGTGGTTTTAGACTGCCGTTTGCCTTGCATCATGTCTCACATGTAAGGTTCCATTCTATGATGAAATTCTGTGAACAAAGGTCTTTCTGCCTCAAAGCTATTTGCAAGCTCAAAAGACAGAATGTATTGCCAAGTACTATTTTTAAAGCCCCCCCCCCCAAGGCATCCAAGACAATGTACTATGGCTTCAGAACATAATGGGATAGAAATTTCTCAAAGAAAAATCCTTGAACTCTCCAAGAAAAAGGGTAGATGGGAAGGCATAAGACCACAGAATATGAGTCGGCAGAGTGAATATTGCTGCTGTATAGAAATGGAAGATGTAGTCCTGAGAACATCCTGACTTCTAGGCAGGGGTCATTTTGTAGAAAAAGAGGTGCAGGAGCTCATTAGCATACCTTACTAGCATAGCTTATTTGCATATGCCACACCCCCTGACATCACCAGAAGTGTGTCAGAAGGCAACACCCACCACTCAGGCTCCACTGGACTGTTTTGGATTGCTAGCTATGGGGGGGGGCGTGCAGATCTGCCCTCACAGAGGAGGGAGCGCTTGTACCTGAAGGCGGGCCGAGGAGGGGGCTCTGCAACTTACCTGGCTGCTTCTTGCTCTTTGTGGCCTGACTGAGGGCTGCTGGGAGCAGGGGGCGGGGCTTGTTGCATGTGCCCACCCCCTGGGCTCCTTACTGCCGGAGCTCTGCTCCTGTACACTCCTGCAGGAAATGACCCCTGCTTCTAGGCAGAAACAAGCAAGGAAGGGCTTGGAATAAAAAGATCTGCAGAAGGGTAATGTGTCTGATTAATCCCATTATTTTGAAAGCACTGCCTTTCAAAGAGCAAGTGGGCATCCCTTGGGAAAAGGGTAATGTGTCTGATTAGTCCCATTATTTTGAAAGTTTCAAAGAGCAAGTGGGCATCCCTTGGGAACACACAGGTGATTGCTGGGGGAGGAATAAACTTCTCCCTGACTTCTCATACAGCTTTTCCTTGACTGAACCGGCAGGCAGACAGACAGCCCTCTTCAGCCCCTCCCCACCAAGAGATGTGAGGCTATCAATAGAGTTGTAGCGGCCAAAACCATGAAGTTTTTTTGGCACTCAAAGACTAAACAATAAATCACTGCTTTTCAAGAAGATGCAAGACTCGGTTTTGTCTTTGCTGTAACAATTACACCTCTGGAATCTCACCTCACTAGCTTTCTTACTGCCAATCACTTTCTGACATGGACTTTAAAACCTCACCATGTGCTCCTGAAGCCCAAAGCCATCCATTTTCATTTGAAGTGTTTGCTTCCAAACTTAGGACATGAGGGGACTGCCAGTCATATTTTGCCTTTGGTCCAGTCTACATCCTTTTAGGGGCAAAAAAAGTGTCACACTTGAAAGAGGAACAGGCTGTTCCTTACATCTAGCAGAAAAGTCATGTGGAAAGCTGGGTTATACATTACAGTGGCAACAAGGGTAAGGCAGCATGTGCAGACGTCATTTTAAATGGCCTCCATGCAAGAAAAACTACAGGTAGGCCATGCTTAAATCATACTTACAGACAACCAAACACTAGCTGTTTCCTTTCCCAAGGAACACTTTGGTCCTATGTGGGATAGCTGCTGAAAGTCAGCAGCTTCAATTTCTGACAAGTTAAGCCTGCCACAAACAAAGTACCTTCACATCCACTGCCAACCGCATGGGGGCAGGGGGTTTCTTGAGATGACATCAGCCAGCCAGGATGATCAGATTCCCCTCATGGTTCGC
>NW_015175407.1:379399-404315 GCF_001447785.1 Gekko japonicus
CTTCCTGAAGCTGCTGGCCAATTTTTAGGCTCCTAGCTTTATTTCCTGCTTAATTATGTGTGCTGTGGACAAACGGACACCTCCATTTATAAAGAATATAATATAAAGAACATAATAAAACCTCTCTAGGCTTATTATGCTCTCCTTTTGAATCTGGCTGCCTTATCCTTAAATTAGCGGTAGTCAGCCAGCACATTTTTCAAGAAACTGACAGAAACTATTTTTCCAGTGCAGAGCGTAGACACGGGCTGGTACAGGACGATGCCAGGTGCTGCTGGGGCTCTGCTTGCCAGTGAGATCGTGTTTGGGCTGAAGAGGCAAAGTTGGGTGCCACTATGGTTGTGCCCTCCTTCCTCAACGGCACAGTGCCCAGACTGGCACAGGATGAAGCCAGATCCCCCTGGCTCCTCCTCAGTGGCCACGCCATGTCCCAGCCACCTCTGGACAAACCCAGGCACCAGCCTGCCTGTGCTCCTCCTTGCTAGCCACACAGCACCCTGGCTAGCAGGGCAGAGATGGGTCCTGTCATGTGCATACTCCTCCGCCTCCTCCTCGGCTGCACCACACATAGATCAGTGCAGAGTGGAGCTGGGGGCTTCAGTGCTCCTCCTCAGCAACCACACTGTGCTCAAGCCTTCAGTGGACAAAGCTGGGTGCCTATCATCCCTGTGATCTTCCTTACCAGCCACACTCCACCCGAGCTGCCAGTGCAAAGCTGGGCACTGCTACGTCTATGCTCCACCACCCCCCAGCTGCACGTGGGTCAGCAAAGGGGCCAGCTCCTCCTTGCCAGCCGCATCCAGGCCCGTATAGGAGGCCACTGCTGTGCCCATGCCCCTCCTCACGGACAATACCGTGCCTGTTCAAACAAAGAACAAAGATGTCGGCTGTCTTGCTCCCTCGTCAGGCACTTCACATCTGGGCTGGCAGGGAAAAGTCAGGCACCACTGTGGCCATGCTCCTCCTCCCCAGCCACACCGTGCCAAGGCTGGTATGAAGTCGGGGGCTACAGTATGCACCACAGTATGTACCACACTCAGATCTGCACACAACATGAAGCCGGGTGCCACTGGGCATAGCTGGCACCACCATACCCCTGCTAGCTGGGTTGGTGAGGTGAAGCTGGGTGCCAATCCATCCATGCCCTTCCTCCTCAGCTAGGTGCCTCTATGGCAGCACTGCAATTGGGCTGGCACAAGGTGAGGTCAGCAGCCACCATGCTCCTCCTCACCAGCAGCACCTAAGCCATGCTCCAGGCTGGGCACCAACATTCCCCTCCTCGCTGGCCACACGTTGCCCATGCTGGGGAAGCAAAAGTGGACGCCACTGTTTGTGAACTTCTCCTTGCTGGCCACACTGTGCCCAAGCTGCCAGTGGGGGAAGCTGGGTACTGCCATGCCCATGCTCCTCCTTGCTAGTCATGGCATGCCTGGGCTGGCAGTACAAACCTGGGCACTGCTCAGTCTATGCTTCTCCTCCCCAGCTGCATGGCACCCCGGGTGGCACAGGATGAAGCCAAGCAACCAACTCCTTTTCCTTACCAGCTGCACCCATGCTCCTCTTCACCAGTCATACCTCACCTGAATCAGGACAAAGCTGGGCACCGCCATGCTCTTCCTTGTCAGCCACCCCACATCCAGGCTGGTGGGGCAGAGCCAGGTTGTACCTCACTCAGGTCAACACAGGGTGAAGCTTGGCCTCTCCATACCAGTCATACCCACACCATGCCTGGATGAGCACAAGGTGAAGCTGCCCATCCCACCAGGTGGGGCAGGGACATCTGAGGGAGGCACTCTTCTGGGACAGCAGCCCACTGGAATTTTGCCCAGATAAAAAAACATCCATCCCTGGCGGGATCTCTCTGAAGGACAGAGGAGAGGTTGGCACATGGGGCCAGACAGTCCTACCTGAAGGCGAGACACTGGTCTCAACGGGAATCTCCACCCTGGAGATGGGAGAGTCATTCTGGGACCTATCCAGAAAGGCCCTTTCTATCTCGGGCTCCTCCGCAGAGCCCTCCTGCTGGTAAGTGAGAGAGGGCAGAGGCTCAGGCGTCAAGCAGTGCTCATCCGAATCCACCTCCTCGCACTTGATCTCCATCAGTTCTGGGGGCTGAGAGTGGGCGAAGGGCATCGCGGAGGGGGCCAAGTGGTGATGATAGTTTTCTACCATACTTCCTTGGAGCACCTGCTGAGCCGTCAGGCTGCTGTTGCTGTTGTTGCAGGCGCTGTAGGCAAGGGAAGGCCGGCTGGCTAGGACCCGATCCATCACCTCGTAAAACTTCCAGGTCCGGCCCCCCCGCGGGGCCTTGTTGTTGTCCTTGATGCGACGGTACTCCAGCTTCATTTTCTTGATCTTCTCCCGACACTGGTCGCCGGTCCGATGGATGCCCTTGTCCCGCAGCACCTCAGCGATCCGGTTGAAGACGTGCTGGTTCCGCAGACAGCTCTCCAGCTCCGCCTGCACGGACTCGTCCGCCCACAGGTGCAGCAGCTCCACCACCTCCGGGTCTGACCAGTTACTGCCCCGCTCGTACTTCTTCCCTCGGAAATCCATGGCTGCCCCTGACCTCTCAGCCGCCGCCGCCCCCCGCACAAAAGGCGACAGGTCTCCGGGGCAAAAAGGGCCAGCCGGGAGACAGGAACGGGAAGGAAGCTACAGCCCAGGCAAGCCGTGCTTAAAACGCGGCGAGAAAAGCGACTTTGGGGCTGGAACGGGTTTGGCCCGGTTCAGTTCGTTTGTGCTACTGAAGCCTAAACCGTTGTGCAAAGGGGGCCGTGTTGAGGAAGAGGAGGAGATTGCTCTTTATTCGCCTCCTTCCTCTTTTCTCCGGCTGCGCAGGCCGCGGCGAGATTTGGACCGGTTTGGCACGGCTCGGCACGGGTGCTGCCCTTCTGCTAAGCGAACTCCCGGGAGAAGGGGGAGCAAAGAGAGTGTGTTCACATCCGGTGTGATTGCACATGCGTGCTCCCTTTATTCCGGGATAACTTTGGTCCGTGTCAATCACACGTACGTACCGCTTGCCCGGCTGATGAGGGCCTGAGCGAAAGAAAGCGGAGTCGCACGAATCCATGGGGGCGGGGCAGAGTGAGGCCCCGCCTCCGAAGCAGGATCAGCCCCGCCCTCTTTTCGGAATCTCGGTCGGGAGAGCCCCGAGAGAATCCAGAGTCGCCGACGGACTCGGAAGGCGTTCGCTGGGCAAAGAACGAGGCGCTACAAGAGCGCCAGCGGTGACAAAGGGCAGTCGAGGGTGCTTCACCGGTTTCCAATTTTTATACCTCGGGCTTTAAATGTCGGGTTTAATGTAAAACGATCAGTAGCCGTGACTGTAAAGCCCGTGCGGTTTAGAAGTAACCACTCTGATGTATTCTCTCCCACACTGGTAGCATTCAGGCGCCACAGTTTAGACTGTACAATCCTATAGACACTTTCGACAGCGTAAACTCCTTACTCCTGAGTAGACATGCTCCCAGCGGCCGGTTAGAAAATGTGTAAATCTAAGGCACTTGATTGATTGAATGATTGATTGATTCAGTTTATAAACCCCTCTCCTCCGGAGGGCTCAGGGCGGTGTACAACATATTGCAGTCACACTCTGGGGCACGGCTGATAACTCAGGCACAGATGGGCAGTGCTTGCCCGGAGACAGAAGGGCGATTCCGAGCGTGCTGCGGGAAGTAGAGAGAGCCGTGTTCTAACCGGGTAGTCGGCTACGGCCAAAACAAAAAAGATGGTTGGGGGCGGGGCAATTTAAAGAGAATTGTGCATTGTTTTCGCTTTCTAGAGACCCACTTCGTTATTTAACGAAACGGAGGTCTAATTAAAAAAAACACCCGGCTGTGTCCCGATCAGGCTGCTAGTCTTTAAGGCGCTTCAATGACTTCTGTATGTGTATTTGTTGGCCCTACAGAAGAAAAAGTGGACAGCATATGAGGCAAAATCTTTCCCATTCTGCAAAATGCTGAGAGTGAGATTTCTGCTGATGCAGAGTTCCTCTTCAGATCTTGAGGCTCAGTTCTTTCAGAACTGCCTGCATTTCCAAGTTATGCTGTTATATTTTTCCAGCATGCCATGAGCTATGCTCCTAATTATCACAAGGGTACACACACTCATGAAACAAATCAGGAGCACCTAGGGGGTTAGGTTGGTGTGTTACTGCAGGTTGAATGAAACCAAATAGCACTTTGCCTTTCTCTGTTTTGCTGCAGCTCTAGAAAGCATTACATCATTTATGAGGGTGAACTGGGCACTTGCAAACTTGGTTCCCCTAATCGGGTTCCAGAGGCTGATAGTAAAAAATACAAGGAAAACATGCTTTACCATTGCCAGTATTTCCCTTCAAAATATTCTTAAGCTATAACCAATACACACACATCACCTTTCTTCTAACAGTAATTTTGAGTTTTGAATAGCTGATAGATATTCAACTGGTGTAGCTTCCTCCAGCATGGAAGTACCATGATGGGGAAGCAGTCACCGCTTGGCTTTCTGTACCAATTAAAGCTACAGTGTCTTGGCCCAAAACAATAAAGGAGAGTTACCACACAATTCTTTTTGTTGTATCACAGTCTAAGGCCCTGTCACACTGGGGGAAATAGGGGTGGCCAAAGTGCAGCTTTTTTGAGCCACACCAAAAGAGACACGCGGAGGCGGGATCAGACAGATCCTCCCAGCCGCCGCGCAGGTCCTCCCCGGCACGATCAGATGCCGGGAGGAAGCCACAGACCGGAGAGCGAGGCCAGCCCACTGCGCATGCGTGTGCATGTGCAGTTCGGCAGGACCTTGCATACTGCGGGAGAGACGGGCGCGCCAGCAATCAGACGGCTGTCCCTGCAGCGGATTTTCAGGTAGGTAGTAGTTTTTTCTAGGTTTTTTTAATGCACAGTTTCGCCCAAAGGAACGGATCGAGGATGGGTGCATGCCGCTTCCCAGATGTTGCGGTGTGATCGCGCCCGCTTGATGTGCCCCCGATCCATCCCTCTCGCGTGGCAAATCCTCCTGTGTGACTGGGGCCTAAGTTCCACCGAATAGTTTCACATTCTGATTTTCATCACTTGTGTGTTCCTATTGCTTTAGGGTTTTTGCTCCCAATGTGTTTAGCTCTCTCTAGTAGTCCCAGGGGGAGCAAGACACATGTGGAGGGGGGGGGGGCAAAGCAATAGGGACAAACGAGTGGCAAAAATGAGAATGTGGAAATGACTGTACATTAAAACAAGCTCTACCTACTTGGAAAGTCCTACCCAACACCTTCTAAGCACATGAATTATATGCTTGCTAAGTTGTGTGGCAGAAAATGTAACTAGAAACTTTTGCCATATTTGCAACCATTGTGTAAGCCACGTACTTGAGAGCAGATATGATTTTCTTGCAGATTTTTCCAACTTTGGCCTTTCAATTAGTATGAGCTAATGAAAAGACATCTCTGTAATTGACAGCGGTGTATCTTCCACTGAAGTAAGGCTGAAGAGAACAAACATTCCAGAGGCAGTGCGCTGTAGCATGAAGAGTGAAGAGACTAGGGTCTGGGTGATCAGAGTTCAGACATGCACTCCGCCATGAACCTCACTGGATTACTTGGGAGCAGTCACACCTTCAGCCTATCCTACCTGATGAGGTTGCTGTTATTATGTGGAAAATAGAACCGGGGGAAAGGATATGCTAGAGAGAACTGTGTTTACAACATTCCTGGAACAGGAATTCATGGAAGAATTAAAGTGAGAATGTGACAACACACACTTTATTTTTTATTTGTCTTGGGTTTAAAATTGTATTTATATTAATTGATGTGATTTTATCTTATTGTATTATTGAAATTTTACTCTGTGTGTGAGCTGCCCTGGGCGGGTAGGGCAGGATAAAAATCTAACAAATAAATTAATAAATAAATGTTGATCCCAAACACTACAGCAAGAGTGCCAAGTGCAGCAGCATGAGCATTGTCAGACAGCTTGCTCATGTCATTTGCTCAGTCTCTTGGGCTCTCACACTTTCTCTACAAAGCATTCGTAGCAAGAAGGATTTATGAGATGTCTTGTTTTGAACAAGTGCCTGCATTTCCAAGTTATGCTGTTATATTTTTCCAGCATGCCATGAGCTATGCTCCTAATTATCACAAGGGTACACACACTCATGAAACAAATAGCTGAAACTCACAGTGAGAAGCATCATCAATGCTTCATTTCCCACTAGGCTGATCTTCAGAGATATTTAAGACTTTTGGATTCTCATTATAAATAGAAGTTGTCCAGATGTAAATAAGAATAAGGTTTTTCTCTTAGTTATAGTCAAGCGACTAATACTGTGGGTTTGTTGGGGGTGGGACTGACCTCCTTTTTCTTGCTTTCATATTGTTATTCCACTTTTTAAGTTGTTCTAAATTATTTCCTGATTTATTATATATTATGTGTGTTGTACTAATCCTTTTTGATTTGTATAACTCATTATATACACTATACAACCTCTTGTAAATAAAAGGGCTTGGATCTTAAGGTCTTGCTTTACCTGCACCTCCCCTGTTGTGCACACAGAAGTTTGTTTTTGAAACAGCATAAATGTGCTCTGGACTTTGTGCCCTGAAATAAATTTGCTCCTGAGCAACCAAAGTGCAAGCAGAAGAACCACCTATCAATTGGTGCCTCTGAAGAAGCACAAGTTCACTGATACCAACTTGTGTGTCTCAGTGACTTAATAAAGCATATGACAGTGTCATATGACATGGGTCAGCAGTGGTTTTGGCCCATTATGCATGACGGAATAGAACTTACAGTTATGTTTAGCTTTAAAATCAGTCCCCGTGGAATCCACAATCACGATGAAACATCTTTCTACTCATCTCTACAATCTAATGGGGATGATGGTAAGTGCTCAGTTCCCCTCCATATAAGCACTGTGCCTGAGCCTTCACATCTTTCATGGGCATGACATTTGGGCTTCTTCACCAGACTGGGCCCATGCCACCTGCCAGAAGCCTCACGTGAAGTGCATTTGCAAAGTGAACTAGGCTCTCTGTTTTCTATCATCTTCCTTTGATAGTGGAGCTTTGACTCACTAAAGCTTATACAGTGGGAAGCTTTGTTCATCTTTAAGGTGCTACTGGGCTCAAATTTTGATCTACTACAAACTGACATGGCTATCCACCCAAATCTTTAATATTAGGCATTGTTGGGCTAGACAGAATCAAAACTTGGGATGATAGTGACTCCTGCAGCTTCATCTATGCACATTTGTCCAGATGCAGGCCCTACTGAGTACCCTGAAACTTATTCTCAAATGAGTGTATCAGTGATTGCTGCCATATAAGAATAGGACCCTGGATCAGATAACTGGCAGTCCGATTTGGGACACATTTTTATAGCCTAGGAAGGACTTTAGGGTTCTTTGACTGAGCTTAAAAAAGAGCCTTGAATTCACTGTATTTCCATGGGAAGAGAAAATAATTCAATTTTATCTACAGTCTCGTGAAATGTTTCATGATAAGGTCAGTTAAAATTAAGGGACTAAAATGTTTCATCTACAAGCAAATGCCTTCTATTGATGATGGCTTAGTGGCTTTTCCATATAGCCTCATGAAGGGTTTCAAGCCACTTAAAAACTTGTAAAAGCTGGTGAACAAGAAGATCCTTTTGTTATTTAAAAAACAAAAGCCATATGGTACCTTTTATGAAGACCAACTAATGGCACACCACAGAGTCTAAACTTTTGAGTTCTTCAAAACTCTTCATCTGGTGAATATTTCTAAAAGAGGGCAGGGATCAGGCCATGATCTTAAGGCCTCTTCATCAATACTTCTCTGGTTTCACTGGGCACAGGGTATGGCTAGCATTCTCCTTGCACCCTTGGCATGCTGGGAAGAAAAAGCCATCCAACTGAAAACTTATAGTTAATCAAATGTCTTGTGGATGCCAAAAGGAATGCATGGGTTCCTTAAAGGGCCAGGAACATGGGGGAAATATAGTACTCCTTATATTAACAATTAGTAGAGATTAATTTTAATTATGCACTAATGTGTCGATGTGAGTCACATTGCAATAGTTTTTCTTGGAGAAAGTTCTTTTTCATTCGGTTAAAGTTCCCCTTTCTTTATTGGCTAAATTCTTGTATTCTTAAAGGAGACATTAAAAGTAGGTAGCTGAGTTGGTCCATAACAGAACCCTTTTTGTAAAAAAGATAAATCCAAAATAACCTTTCTCAGGAGTTGTGAGAGGAATTTGTCAACAGATGGCGCTGAATCCATGCAAACTGGCTGATGAGGCAGCGAAAAGCCACAGTACACTTGTAACCTAATTTGGAGTTTCAGTGGGACTTCACTGAATAGAGCATACCAGGGGATTGAGCTGGGAGCACGAAGAAAGACAAGCCTTAGAGATCTTGGCAGTACAAGGTCTTCTGTCAAGAGTTAAGACGTTCTTGGATGCTGGCTCTGGGGATATTTTCCTCCCATTTTCCAAAACAGATCAATTTCCCATAGGGATTGTTTCAGTTGGAGGGGGGGGGGGTTAAAGTTAATTTCACCAGTTCCACACGTGGGGAAAATGGAAATATCCAGTAACCTTATTTTCAAATTTACCTGGGAAACTAAATTCAATGTACCCACTTTTTGGACACTGCAACTCTAGGTATCTCCTAAAATTCCTGCATGTTATATGCCATCAAGTCATTTCTGATTTATTTATATCATTTATAGTCTGCCTTTCTCACAGGGTCTCAAGGCAGATTACACAGAATAAGTCAATACAGTCAACAAAACGGGACATTCAATAAACAAGCAGGGGCTACCATGGAGAAAGCAGTAGTTGATTCTGCCAAGATTAGCACCTGCAGAAGGCCCTGCTGAGATGAGCGAAGCTTTTGTGGTGGAGCTTAGGGGGAAAGCTGGTTCCATAGAGAGAGAGACCAAGAGAGACCAACTCAGTGATAGGCTTTGTATGTGAGAGCCAATACTTTAAATTGAGCCCAGTAACTAATGGGCAGCCAGTGAAATGTCTGGGAGAAATATACATGCTCTGTCTAGCTCCTGATAATAGCTGAGCTGTGGCTTTCTGTACCAGCTGGACTCTGCAAATTGAGGGGAGACCTATGTTGAGTGCATTACAATATTCTAGTCTTGATGTTACAGTGGTGTGGATCATATCAAGGCAAGGAACCATCTTACAGGCTAGTTTGAGTTGGCAGAAAGCGGTTTTTGCAGTTTTATTTATTTATTTATTTATTTATTTAATCTTCGACTTTATATCCCGCTCGAACCCCCTTCTCAGGGGGTCTCTGAGACAAGGGTCAGCTGGACTCCCTCAAAATTGGGGAGCATGATGTCCTTCAAGATTTCTGCCTCATGGGAACCCCATCAATGAATCACCTCCAAAACATCCTATCAGGGGTCTTTTCGTAGAAAAAGACCTGCAGGAGCTCATTATCATTTTTTTTAACTTTCGACTTGCTACCCCGCTCAAACCCCCCACAGGGGGTCTCTGAGCGGCTCTACAGTTAACCATTATCCCTTACCTAAGGCCACATATATGCTGGGGTGGGGACTGTCCTAACAGCACCCAGTGGAGGAATGTTCTGGATCGGCTCATCAACACGGCTTCTTCTGGCTTCTTTCCTCCCGGTGGTGGTACAGCGGGCCTCTCTCTGGCACTCAGCGCGCTTCGGGTGCAGCTTTCAGTTCCGTCAATTAAGGCTCCACCGCGCATGCGCCTTCCACGCTCCGGCATCTTCCTGGCTCCACCTTCCACCAGCATCCGGACCCTCGAAGATGTTATGCCTCCGTTGCCATTTTTCTGCCGCTCACCGCCTCGCCTCTCATCGTCGTTGCTCCACAGACCCCCCTCGATGGGGGATGGGTGCCCCCTACCATCTAAGGTAGGTACCCATTGATCTACTCGCACATTTGGTGTTACATCGTGCTTTCGAACCGCTGGGTTGGCGGGAGCTGGGACAAGGGCCAGGTGCTCACTCTGGCCACGGTGGGAATCGAACAGCTGTCGCAGCTGTTTGTAGATGTTATACGCAGGCGTTTAACCGCCTGTGCCACCCCACATGACAATTATAGCATGGAAAAATAGTGTAGTGTGAAAGAGATTTTTAAAAGACCTAAAACACCTCCACTGGCTTAATTCAGGCCCCCATGTGGATGCTTGCAATTTTTTTTAAAAAAAAAGATAAAAACCAAAACCAGGGAACCCAACCACAGATTTCCCCCAATTTCATCTAATTTGGTCTATGGTTACCTATCAAACAAATTCTGAAATGAATGACTTCTATGAGGATCTGCACCGTGCCACTAGCGAGGGGTGGTCAAGGCAAGGCAGAAAACCATCTGCCTTTGTAGAAAATAATGTACCTAATTGGAATATCAGCACTTCTCACTTCCCCCCAAACCCCTGGCATGGTGCTCATCCAGCATTCAGAGATACTGGGACAATTCCAGCCCCCCCTCTCCTCAAAGCCCTTCACTCATTCCTAAACTTTAGGTCTGAGAGACGGTAGCCACCGTTTCTTTCGGCTTCAAAGGGTTTGGGGGAAGTGGGGGACTGGGTTCGGAGGCCGTGTGCCAAAAATCCAGCAATCCTCGTATTGGGTCTTCCTCTTTTCCTACTGCCTTCAGCTTTTCCTAGCATTATTGTCTTTTCCAGTGAGTCTTGTCTTCTTATGGTGTAACCCAAGTACAATAGCTGCAGCTTAGTCATTTTAACTTCTAGGGAGAATTCAGAGTTGATTTGATCTAGAACCTACATTTGTCTTTTCTTTTATTTCCCTCAATAGAAGATTTTATTTTTATTTTCAATATATAACAGTTAAGAACATAATATCTTATAGCAACAACATAACTGCTTGACAGAACAAAACAATATTATCACAATAATGTAGTTAACATTACAACATTGGTTTTGATTCATTAATACAAACTATTGTAAGGTTCCACAGCCAAACAATTGAGTACACACTTATCATAAGGTTATACTTTATTGTAAGAGCTATAGAGGCAGTAACATCGTCACTGTTAGGAATGGCTATGTTCCTACCAGCATAATGGGATATAGGGTATTCGTATGCTCACACACACCCCATCCCTAGGCCAATTGGCCTGACTCCCCCGCGCGGGAGAATGGGGCCCCAGGCCATTAAAGCCAAAGCTGGGAATCGAAACTAGTCCCATGGGTCATTGATGGGAAGACACTACACAGGCAGTCTACAAGGTCATAGATAATAAGGAATGGAGGAATGCAGCAGCAGCAGCTGGTATACAGGTCAAGCAAAGGCACTCCTGCCCATAAACATCATGGCAGCATAGCTGACAACTATAAACGTTATTTAAGGACAGGTCATATACCTAAATGCTTACATTGGCATAAGATCAGGATAATAGTATTGGTCAGCGTGCATATTTTAAATACGTTACTTTCAAAACCAGAGCCAAAGATTATCCTTAGTCAGTGGAGGAATCACTTCCTTTTCTGAGAGGAACTGAATTATTGGGAATCACTTACACACAAAAGTTGATTGATAATCCTCATTTGATTGATTGGCTATTCTATTCGCTATTTTCCCCATAACAAATTGCATCCAAATTTTGTCATACCATAACTCTAGAGGGGGACTTGAGTCTGATTTCCACCTAGCTGCAGTGGAGAGTCTGGCTGCAGCTATTGTTGCTTCCACGGACAGTACTGCCCAGAGTGTGGAGTTAAATGCTGCTACCAATTAGCCAGCTGCATGATTGACCAGGCTCCTATTAGAACTCTGGGCTGGCTGAGCATCTCCCTTGTAGCCTGGCCTTTCTTTGCCTGCTTGCTAAGTTTTGTTGCAGTCTCTCCCTTAAATGAGTCACACATGGGGGTGAGTCAGGAGGACTTTCAGCTTGCAGTTCTTCCTTCCTATCTGGGCCAGGTGTGAAGACTGCTGTCACAGGCACTTGCCAGCTATCCTCCCCTGCTGCTTCAGAGGGGCCAGCTGTGGTTTCTGCAGGCTCTGTCAGCTCATCCTCATCCATGCCCATGACAATCTGGAAGTTCTTTGCCCAAATCTTCTTGCCATTTTTTAAAAAAAGTAAATTGTTTAGCCTTAAGATTTCTGAGTAGGATTTGCTGTATGGAGGATACTAGACCCTTTGATTCCCCATAGTTTTTAACAACTGTTTCAAATTCAGTTAAGTGGGTGAACGAAGTGCCTGTTCATATAAGTTTTTCTGTGTAGTCTCTAGCTTGAAAGTATCTGAACCAATGAATCAGTATTTGTGCTTCCTTTCCAGGGAATCTTTGTCTAGGATTTTCCCTTTATGTACCCAGACAGATCCTCCCAGCCGCCTCACAGGTCCTCCCCGGCACAATCAGATGCCAGGAGGAAGCCACAGACTGGAGAACGAGGCCAGCCCGCTGCGCATGCGTGTGCATGCGCAGTTCGGCAGGACCTTGCATACTGCGGGAGAGACGGGCGCGCCAGCGATCAGACGGCTGTCCTCAGTATTTGTGCTTCCTTTCCAGGGAATCTTTGTCTAGGATTTTCCCTTTATGTACCCAGTCTATAGGATGCACTATCTCTACCCTGAGCCATTCATGTAGGGTTTGATAATCCTTTACCGAGACAGACCAATCTTTGTTGGTTAAGAGTGCTACCAGAGAGACTCTCTGCATGAGATGTTTTTTCATGTTTTCCCAGATTTTCAGAGAGACATCTAAACAACTGTTGTTTTTTATTTGAGGGGGTCTATCTGACTTTTGTGACCAGATTGATTCTTGTATTGTTAAGAGATATGTGAAAGCCTGTTCTATTTGAATCCACTTTTCATTTGGTTCCTTGTACAGCATTTTTAATATTTGTGCCAAGTTCTCCGCATAGTAATAGGAATTAAGGTCCGGCAGCCCCAGGCCACCCTTATTTGGAGATCTGCAAAGGAATTTATTATTTAGGTATTTTGCCATATTTCCAAAGTCGGGGCTGTTAGCTCTATTGGCAGGGTTCTAAATAAATATGTAAATCAAGGAAGAATGAAGTTTTTTCAGGTAGAGTCTATCTGACCATGACAACTTTAATTCCCCATGCTTTCAATTGTGTACTTACTTCCTTGTGAACTGTGCCATAATTTAGCACTTGGAGTTTCTTGAGATTCAGAGGGATATAGATTCCCAGGTAGCTCCAGGCTGATGTAACCCATTTGAACTGGAAGTCTGTTTTAATCTTGTTTGTGCTTTCAGGGGTTAGATTTATTGGATATATGTCAGATTTACTTTGATTAACTGTCAGTCCAGAAAGCTGACTGAACTGTTTTAAGTTGTTTTGTAATGTTTTCAGAGAATTTCTCGGATTTGAGAGGTAAAGAACCAGATCTTCAGCATAGAGAGCAATTTTGTGTTCTGAGTCACCAATTTTTATCCCAGATATGTCCTTATTTTGCTGAATTATCTCTCCTAGGGGCTCAATCGCTAAGGTGAAGAGCAAAGGAGAGAGCTGACAACCCTGGCGGGTTTCCCTGTGTATGTTGAAAGAGTTTGAGGAGATTTTATTCACCCTGACTTGGGCTTTGGATGTGGAGTATAGCATACATAAAGCTGACATGAATGATTGGCCAAAACCCATGTGTTGAGTTAGTTTTAAAAGGTACATTGGTTCAACAGAATCGAAGGCTTTTTGAATATCCAAACTGAGAATCAGAGCTTCTTTTCGTTTCCATTTATAGTAGTTAATCACATTCAGTGTCCTCCTAATGTTATCTGCTATGTTTCTTTTAGGTATGAACCCAGTTTGACATATTTGGCAATTTTTTTCAGTCAGTTTGCTAGTATTGAGGTAAATATTTTGTAGTCTTGATTCAACAGGGCTATGGGTCTATATGACAAGGGTTCAGCTGGATTTTTGGTTTCTTTTGGGAAAGGGATTAGTATTACTGAGGACCATGAAGGTGGCATCACCATTTGTCATTATGATATTACAAACCTCTGTTAACGGTTTAACTAGGGCCTGATGGAAGGCCTTACAGAACTCTGAAGTGAAGCCATCATTCCCCGGGGAAGTGTTATTTTTAGCCCTTTAATTGTTTCCAGTATCTCTTTTTCAGTAATTGGATTATCTAAAGGTTGTTGATCTTGATCAGACAGCCGTTGCATTAGATTGGACGAGGTTAAAAATCTTTGAATGTACTCTGGGTTCCATTTGGATGATGAGTAAAGATTGTCATAAAAAGAGACCATGGCATCACCTTGGAGGAGAATGTTAGTGTCCCCATTTTATCTCTCATTTGAAATATATATGATTTTAATCTCTTGTCCTTCACCCTCCAAGCTAAAAGTTTTAGAGTTTTGGGGATTTCTGCCAGTACTGCTGCTTGGTATAAAGATTTTTTTTTCGATTTGGGAGATTTCTATTGTGTCTAATAGCTTTCTTTCTGCTAATAGTTTCTTATATAATTTCTTTCTTCCAATTCTCTTGTGGTCTTGTTCAAGCTGTTTAATTTTTGCCAGCATTTCCATTATAAACTTATTTCTTTCCCTTTTTAGGTGCGTTGACAAGGCAATTATCTTGCCTTTGAGGACTGGCTTCATGGCATCCCAAATTATGGAGGGAGAAACCTCTGGAAAATTATTTAGAGCAAAATATCCCTGGATTTCTCTATTTTCTCCTTTGTGGATGCAATTTATTAAAAGACCATCTGAACTTTGGAATTATTTCCTGTTTTCCCTTTATTAAGCAATGCAGCCAGGCATAATCTCATAATAGTTTAGGGCCAATTTCTATAGTGGAAATTTGGTCTAGAAGAGCCGGGCAAGATAGTATAAAATCTATTCTGGTGTGTGTCTAATGAGGGATGGAGTAAATTGTGTAGTCTCTAGTAGATTGATTTCGTAGCCTCCATACATCAAGTAGTTGAAATTTGTCAAACAAAGTGGCCAGCTTCGTATTAGGGTTTGTATTTTTCAATTGGCCTAATTTTTTGTGAGAAGATCTGTCTACGATTTTATTTGGGATGTAGTTCAGGTCCCCTCCTACTATTAGTTCACCGTCCTGAAAGATGCGTAATCTATAAAAGGTGTCCTTCAGCAATGGTATTTGTGATGAGTTCAGGGCATACACTTACGTTAATGCCTTTTTATGGGTTCCCAATACTCCTTTTACAAATAGGAAACATCCCTTGTAATCAGAAGTTGTGTCCTCTAGTGCGAATTTGACTTGTTTTGAGAACAGAATTGCAATGTCCCGGGCTTTGGATGAGCCCGGGGCTTGATATTGCAAGTTGAACCAATTTGTTTTTAGAAGTGGTCTTTAGATTTGGCATGCATTTCTTGCACAAACACCACATGAGGTTTCAGTCGTTTCATGTGAGCTATGAATCTAGCCCGTTTTGTTGTTGTTCAGTCGCACAGTCGAGTCCGACTCTTAAATTGCACAATGACATCTCTTGGTAGGTTCTTCTTTTCCGCTATTCTGGAGTTCACCCTATAGATTAAATCAAATTCTGAATCAATTGACCCCTCATCTTCTCCCAAAAATAGTGTGATTGCTTTCATCATTTCCATTCTAATATCTTCTTTTTCTTTTTCTGCAATACCCCTAAATCTTAGATGGGTTTGCATTCGCCTGAACTCCATCATAGTTTCAGATCTTCTAGCTTGCTGTGCCAAGGAATCATGTTTTTTTTTCCCACTTCTTGTATCTTTTCTTCCATTTCTGTAGTTTTGGTCGCCGTTGTTTGAACTTCTTTCTTGACTGCTTCAACTTCTTGACCAGATTGATTCTTGTATTGTTAAGAGATATGTGAAAGCCTGTTCTATTTGAATCCACTTTTCATTTGGTTCCTTTTACAGCATTTTTAATATTTGTGCCAAGTTCTCCGCATAGTAATAGGAATTAAGGTCCGGCAGCCCCAGGCCACCCTTATTTGGAGATCTGCAAAGGAATTTATTATTTAGGTATTTTGCCATATTTCCAAAGTCGGGGCTGTTAGCTCTATTGGCAGGGTTCTAAATAAATATGTAAATCAAGGAAGAATGAAGTTTTTTCAGGTAGAGTCTATCTGACCATGACAACCATGCTTTCAATTGTGTACTTCCTTGTGAACTGTGCCATAATTTAGCACTTGGAGTTTCTTGAGATTCAGAGGGATATAGATTCCCAGGTAGCTCCAGGCTGATGTAACCCAGTTGAACTGGAAGTCTGTTTTAATCTTTTTTGTGCTTTCATGGGTTAGATTTATTGGATATATGTCAGACTTACTTTGATTAACTGTCAGTCCAGAAAGCTGACTGAACTGTTTTAAGTTGTTTTGTAATGTTTTCAGAGAATTTCTCGGATTTGAGAGGTAAAGAACCAGATCTTCAGCATAGAGAGCAATTTTGTGTTCTGAGTCACCAATTTTTATCCCAGATATGTCCTTATTTTGCTGAATTATCTCTCCTAGGGGCTCAATCGCTAAGGTGAAGAGCAAAGGAGAGAGCTGACAACCCTGGCGGGTTTCCCTGTGTATGTTGAAAGAGTTTGAGGAGATTTTATTCACCCTGACTTGGGCTTTGGATGTGGAGTATAGCGTACAAAAAGCTGACATGAATGATTGGCCAAAACCCATGTGTTGAGTTAGTTTTAAAAGGTACATTGGTTCAACAGAATCGAAGGCTTTTTGAATATCCAAACTGAGAATCAGAGCTTATTTTCATTTCCATTTATAGTAGTTAATCACATTCAGTGTCCTCCTAATGTTATCAGCTATGTTTCTTTTAGGTATGAACCCAGTTTGACATATTTGGCAATTTTTTTCAGTCTGTTTGCTAGTATTGAGGTAAATATTTTGTAGTCTTGATTCAACAGGGCTATGGGTCTATATGACAAGGGTTCAGCTGGATTTTTGGTTTCTTTTGGGAAAGGGATTAGTATTACTGAGGACCATGAAGGTGGCATCACCATTTGTCATTATGATATTACAAACCTCTGTTAACAGTTTAGACTGTCCAACGTTTGCATCTATACATACTGACAAGGAGTACCATAATATGAATTATCTTGATCTTGGTCTCAATCAATGTTTCATTGAACTTAAAGTATTTTCTTGTTCCTTCATGGTTGCTTTTCTAAATCTTAATTTCCTCTTAATTTCTTGGTTGAAGTCTCCATTTTGGTTGATGATTGAGCCAAAGGGGGTATTTGTAGCACTTTACATGAAGCACAGAGTGAGTCTTGAAAGGAGGAATGGCCCCTTGACACCAGCCATTGAGGGTGGTTAGAAGGGAAGAATGTTTTTCCACAGACAAACAGCAGAATGTGACTATAATCCCTCTGTAATTTTTAAAAATCTCATTTATTCCCACTCTCATCTTCCCAATTGATTTTGGAGTGTACTCAGTTTGCCTCTGAGATGAGCAGCATTGAGGACAAGGCCTGCAAGGCTTTTGGCAAGCCAAAACTTCAGTTTATACAAGCAACTGTAATTCCTTTGGACTGTACGATTTATCATCAACCTAACCTTTAGGTCTATAGACATACTTTCTGTGTACGGAGAGGCTATTAAGCCTTTCTCATTACTTCTGCTGACAGAATATATTGCATTTCAAAATAACGTCTTTGGGTTAACAACTTTTTGCACATGCCATATAATACAGTTACAGTGTAATACTAAGCAGAGTTACACCCTTCTAAACCCATTGACTTGAATGGATTTAGAAGGGAGTAACTCTGCTATGGATTACACTGCACAAAGGAAGCAGAAGTGGAATGAGGCTAAGGGACTGGCCAAAATGAGAACTGCCAACTTTTTTACTGGCTCTGCTCCTGTGTCTTGAACAGCAAACTGACATGCTGCAATTTAGTAATTCATGGCATAGAGATAAACTGATGGGGAAAGCTTCACCTGCTTAATTCCTTCATGTCAGCATGATGGTAAAGACACAAGAGAAGTACCCGTAAAAAAGTTAACTCCCCTGGCAGGAGCAATAGAAAGGACATTTGTAGAAACCAGGCTGCCTAGGGACACCAAGAAGAGGGGCTGTGGGCACCAAATTCCAGAGGTTCTGGTCACTGTGCAGAGCTAAACCGGTCATGCAATTGGTTTCCATGTGATGCTTAGGGCTGGGTCTAGGCAGTGTGAAGGGGAGCCCAGGGGGAGATATTTATTTGCAGGCCTGTGATGTCAGCTGGGTCATATATAAAGTGCTTGCATGCAACAGCAATTCTGAGGACCAGCTTTAAATTAGTACTGCAACAGTTCTTGCTGGAAACAATTGGCTAGAGCTCATCACAGTATGGAACCAGGAAAAGTCAGTCCTGCAGCTAGCTAGTTGTGCTCTTCTGTGGAGCATAGCTTGAAATTGAGCATATTCCCTTATTTATTTAGTTATCACAGATTGATATCAATCCAGTCAACATTTCACCAACTACAAAAAAATTATATCAGAAACCTTTGTGTATAAATGGGTTTCACACACCTGGAGATTGCTTGGGATTAAAATCCCATTAAATCTTAATAATATTATGAAATCAAACCATATAGTTCTCCACAAAGAAATCTTTTCCTCCAAAGATGGAACAAGGTACCATTGTCTTGGGCAGACAGACTTAACCTCATCAAAGCTTTTGTTTTTCCTAGATATCTGCTCTATTTTAGAACTATCCCAGATACATACTTAAATCAATGGCAATCACTGCTAAACAAATTTATCTAGGGATTTCACAAATCACGAATTGGATTTAATATCATTAAAAGACCTACTAAACTTGGAGGTCTGGGTCACCCAGACCTAAGAAAAGAGTATAATGCAGCACAGTTATCAAATAAAGTCTTGATGCTGTCCCCTACAACTACAAAAGACTGGACATTGATAGAACAAAATTACACCAACCCACACACTCTTCAAAAAGTTATTTGGCATAAACCTCCTCAAAGGCTCTCTAATATAAAAAATAATGAATATTTACTTGCCTCTTTAAAAGTTTGGGATATGTATCATCCCAACTTAACATCCTCTCCCTCACTATTATCTTCTTTCATGGGTCAAAAATTGTTTCTTCCCGCTTATGATTCAGCATCTTTTAAACAATGGAAAAATGCTAACTTAACAACTTAGCAAAAAGCCACTTTCAGCTTTTGAAATTCTTCTCACAAATGATAACACCGCACATAAAGGTTTAATCTCAACCATTTACAATCTATTAATTCAAAATGAAAATTCTGAATTGTTTACATATCAAAAAAGATGGAAACAAGACTGTAACAGAAAAACAATAGCAGAAATAATATTTGGAACTCCCCTCCTCTTCAAACAAAGGCTATAAATATCAAAATGCAATATTTTAAAATTCTCACTCGCTGCTACTGGTCACCTCTTCAGCTACAGCACATTCTCCACTCTAAATCCTAAATGCTGGAAGCATTGTGATGAAATGGCTTCTTTTTTTCACTGTTGGTGGGAGTGTAAATATATAGTTCAATTTTGGAACTTAGTTATTGAACATATTTTTAAAATAACAGGGATGTCTCTCCCAAAGCAACCAGATTTTTGTTTGTTATCATTATGGCCCAAGGGTCGATTAAAACCTTAATAGAATTTCTTTTAGCTGCAGCAAGGGCTGCTATAGCTACAAAATGGAAAAATAGATTACCCCCTTCAACTCAACTTTGGTTCACCACCATTTGGAGATTTTATTTTATGGGGGGAAATCTCTTATCATAATCACCAGAACATTTCTTCTGATTTTAATTCTAATTTTTCTGCCGTTTGGCTACCAATGTGATCTTACATGGTATCGATAGAAGAAATTCCAAACCATGTCTACCTGTTACAGTTGTAATTGATTTGTTATGCTCAAGTTACATACTGTATCTTTTAATATTACTGCTACATATTTCAATGTTTCCCAGTTTTATCTTGTTATGTTTTGATTGTATAGTTGTACTTTTACTATGGGATGTTGTTGTTGTTTATATTTTTTTAAAAAAAAAATTTTAAGGTAGGTTAGGCTGAGTGGGTGACTGGCCGTAGAACACCCAGTAAATTTCCATGGCAGAGTGGAGCTTCAAACCTGGTTCTCCAGATTCTAGTCCTACATTCTAACCATGACACCACACTGGTGATGATTTAAACTTGTTCATTTTAAACATCATTTTGGCTGTGATATGTTATTGTTAAAGGAAATACTTCAAAAAGGTTAAAATGGGCTTTCTTGCCAATAATGAGTGGTAACATCTTTATTAATTAAAAAATTAAAACATTATAACAAACACTCATTGTTAAAAACAATACAGAAGCACAATAACAAAATTTACAATAAATCATTTTTATTAATTACTTTTTGTTATTGTGCTGCTGTGTTGTTGTTTAAGTATTAAATTATTTAAGTATCCCACACTTAAGTAAAAAGGCTATTTCATCCAGGAAGGAGTTCATCAGGTCTTGGTGATACACAAAGTTATTTACAATGGATTGATTAATCCTTCCTTTACAAGCCAGATATTACTAAAATTGACTGATGAGTTTATTAGCGTACCAGGTTGTGCTGCTGCAGCTGCTGGTTTACACTCACTAAATTTCCTTTTCATAAGCTATCTTTATCCGTCAAAGGAGGAGATTTTTCTTTTCTTAAAAACATGGGCTTTATTATTAGATCTTCAAATGCCCTAATTGGGAAGATTCCTTTTGTTTGCAAGTATTCCTTTCTGTGTAGCAATATACCTGGAATTCTGGGGCTTCCAAAGGTAAGTAATTTTTTTTGTATTTGACTCCGTTTAGTAAGGAATTCTATAGAGCATAGATCAGTGGGAACAAAACTCCCTTTTCATAGATTTCTCAAATGTGAAATAATCTGTCTTCTTGTTTTTCAGGAGATCACTTGGCCTCTATATTTGTGAATGTATAAAGCCACTTTGCACAATTGCAGTTTCAGCTGATGTTGCTTATAAAGTTTCCAAGATACACCTTTTTTTGCTATACCTTTTCCCAGAAACAGGGGCTTGGTATTGATTATGGGGTCCAGTAGAGTCAGAGCTATCTCTGCTGTAGCTACAAAATCTGTGAGAGAGTTGATCAATTTTATCTTCAATTGACTTTATCCTCTCAAAGATACTATACACTGTTTTTGTAGTCAAAATGATTAAGTCAAATATATATATTTATTGTTAATTTCTGACTTTATAGTCTCTCTCTTGTTCTGTAGCTGGAGTAACAGAGTCTCCTCTCTCTTCCCCTTCCTCACTCAAAGAGTCAGTGTCATTGGTGTAATTAGCAAGGGGGGCAAAGTGATTAGAGGTAGAGATCTTATATATTCTTTTAAGTGAATTTTGAATTAAGAAGTCCTCTATCTTAGTCTGTTTGCAGGCTGGGAGCAGTGGTAAATCATCTATTTCTCTAGCCTTTTTCCCTGCTCCCATTATTATGGAAACAAATAGTCTCCAAAAACCAATTAACAGCTGTAAGATAGCTTCACTGTATACACTTCCAAAGGCTCTTTAGTCACATAGTAAACATAAGAATCCCACGTTTCCAGGTGTTATACTAGGTCAAGTAAAGTAAACATAATGACTTATCTGCTGTTCTTATTCTTACATTTAGGGAGTCTCACCAGGTGTCGTAGATCACCCAGTCCATTTAGTAGCACAAATCCTCTGTTCAGCTATTTTAATTTATTTTAATCCATTACTATCTACGTTATTCTTAAGGACAGCAGAGTTCTCCATCTCAATTAGCCTTGCTTTATCCAAGCACTATATCACTGTATCAAAGCACTCCCATGCAGTATAGAGGCCTCCAGGATATTTCCAAGAAGATGTTACTATGGAAATTAGAGGTGAGATAAAACACCTCTCAGCAGGCTAAACTTTCCACACTATGTCTGATAAGCAGGACGGACACTAAAACTGTTAGAAAGAACTCCATAAAACAAACTTAATGAAGCTTATCAAAACTTGTAAAAAACATAAAAATCGTGGAGTTTGGCGTTAAGCGTCTGTGCCAGACACCGCCCAACCTGAAGCAGCTAACCTACCTCATAGTTTCAGAGGATAGCTGTGTTGGTCTGCAGTAGAAGACCCAGATTTGAGTTCAGTAGCCCATCCAAGACCAGCAAGATTTTCAGGGTATAAGCTTTTGAGAGTCAAAGCTCTGATGAAGGGAGCTTAAACTCTTGAAAGCTTATACCCCCAAAATCATGTTGCTCTCTAACATGCTACTGGACTCATATCTAACCTTTGGAACTCCTAGGGCTGTTGTATCGTTAAAATGGAGGAGGGAAGATGTTGTAATGTCCAAATAAATCTTGAGAAAGTTCTAAATGTAAAAGATGTGTTGACACTCATTTCATTTGTATGTGGTTCTTATTTCCAGAAAGAAAGCCACAATGTGTTCACCTTGAAATGAAAAATATCTGGGAGCTTCACATACAAACTGGAAGGAAAAGCCATATCTGACACACAGGAGATGCAACTAACACACCTGTGTGGAAGGAACTATGGTGGGACCTACAATTTGAATCCCATTTTGTAGAGGGATTCTATCAGCAACTAAATCTGTACTTAGTTCCTCTGTCAATTAAATCAGAAAAGTTTGCCACTATAAATAGTACCTAATCTTCTGCTGTCTTCAGTCCACATGTCCTTTAGTGCTGAGCATTTGTTTTCAAATGATTGCTCAATATGACCTCCAGATCACTCTCCTACCTGTCTCTATGCACAAGAAATATGATACTTTTATGAAGACTCACTGAAATCTCACACAAATCTCTTCTGCCATAGTGACTTGCCAAAAGGGAGATCTATGAAACATCTGCTTAACTCTAACTAGGAAAATTGAATAGTTCCATCACTTACTTGGTCCCTGGTTTAGGAAAGCACCAAATCAGATGGGGCCAGTTGTCCTTGTGCCTCGTTGTCCTACGATTTATTATCCTGAAAATTCAACTCAGTTCTGAAAATGAAAAATACAACTGGTACTCCCCTGATGTACCTTCCTAAAAGCTAGCAAAACTTCAAATATTGACAATACATAGAGAATACTGCCAGGTGTGTTGAAGTTCCACTGTGGGAAAAATGCAGGTGTTGGAGTGATTAAGTGCTCAAGGCCGAATATGAAGCACTGAAACAACCAGAAATTATATAAAGAGAAGGACACAAGAGGTTGAGAAATTAAGAATGTGTGTGTGAGAGTGCGTGGGGGCATACACACGTGTGTGGTAAGTATACAGACTCAGTACACAGGTAGCTGAACAGCAGCTGTCTGTAGCCAATGGTTTTCCATTAAAAGGATCCAGAACTATTGTCTTGATTTTGTACCAACAAGGTATCATTCAAAAACATGGGGCAGATTGACCAGTTAACTTACTGGGGAAATTCTAAGGGGGCCACTGCCTTGGAGGTCCACTGGTAGCCAGAAGCAAGAGAATTTCCAGCAGCATGGCAACTGCACAGAATCCAGCCAGTGGTAACAACAATAGACGTGGCCTATTCATTCCTCTGCATTGTTGGCTGAGTCAAAGCCAAGGGACCCTTGTGGAACTGCCAGCACTGCAGGGACAGTTTGGGTCAGCCACATAACATTTTAATCTCCTTTTGCAAAGCCTTTTACAATATGTTTTGTGACGTTAAAAGTTACTCATAGACCTCAGAATTCAAATTTCTTGAAACCATTGGCTGATCTGCTCTGTCACCACAATGATTCTAGGTAAGCAGATAGATCACAGTCTCTGTGGCATTAGAACAGCTAAGCAAGAGAGATGGAGTGAACAGAAAGCTCAAGGAAGCTTTACAGTAGAACAAAAATACAGTTCATTGTACTGATGGGCCTCTTGGTAATATGAGTCTTATTAATGGACTAGGGAAAAGGCTCTGGGCGGGTGTTCCGGCCTTGGACACTCAGTGTCAATGTGCTATGTGCTATGGCGACCTCAGCAGGGTATAATGACACTGACACTGAGTCCACCATTTTCTCCAAAGGAACTGATCTCCGCTACCTAAAGAACAGTTGTAATTTTGAGTGATCTCCATCCCTCACATGGAGATTGGCAATGATGGTTCCCCAGAAGGGAATGGTTGGTTTGGAGGGTGGAGTCAATGGCTTTGTACCTGTCCGAGGTCCCACGCCTCCTGAAACCTCACCCTCTCCAGGCTCCATCCCTCACATCTCCAGGAATTTCCCACCTGGAGTTGGCAACCCTATCTCCTTCCCAGCCAATCATCAACCTACCTTTATTTCCCCCTCACTCTTCAGCTTTCCACCCCCCACACACCTGCAGCCTCTCCCATGCTCTGAAGCCCTGACTGCTACGTCACATTGGCTGTCATACGGGGGCCACCTCAGCAGCATATAAGGATACAGAGCCCACCATTTTCTCCAGGGGAACTGATCTCTGCCATCTGGAAAGCAGTTGTAATTCTGAGTGATCTCCAGCCCTCACCTGGAGATTGGACACATTTTACCTCAGAACAGCAAAACTGTTTAGAATGTTAGAGGCGGGCTGATGGATTCTCTCAAGTGTTACCTAAACTGGACTCAGAGAAGGGGAAATTAGCTTTAAAAAGAGTTCCAGAAAGGAAAAACAGAGGACCTTGTAAGTCTAGGGTGGATCTCAGTAGGGATACCCCAGAATAAAATTAGGAAGAAAGAGAATGAGAGAGTGATTGTAAACACAGAAATGTTATTGTAGGCAAAATTAAAATGTGAAGAACCTACACTGAACACCTGGGAGGTAATTCCCTAAGCAATCGTACACACACAAACACACACACAAACACCAGCAAGAGGGTGCACTTATAAAAAGGAAATGGGAGGAAATTGGGAAGTTTTAGGGAACGGACATACAACCTGAAATGCTGGGCTTGAGATCTGGACAGGACCAAAGCACAGAGCAAGGTGGGGGGAGGGAAGGAGCCTGCAACACAGTTGCAGGGGTGGTCAGGTGGTGGGCAAACCTGGCCCAGTTTTCACTGACCTGAAATAGTCCTTTTATGGGAAAG
>NW_015175407.1:404326-411506 GCF_001447785.1 Gekko japonicus
GTCCATTAGCTGGACATGGGAATGCACTTTCCCAGGAACATGATTGGTTCAAGATAAAACGGTTGAATCTGGCTGATTTAAAGTTTACTGCTGTCAAACTCTGGCAAGGAAAAGTGCGGGAAATACATTATTTATCTATTTATTTATTTTTCCCCACCCTAATACATGATGAGCTCAGGGCTGCTTCCAACAGAAATAAAACACATTGAATATATAATTAAAAACCAGTTAAACCTTGATTAGGCTATTGTGAGCATAATCTGCATGAGCATACTTTAATGACGTTGAAGTGAGCCAGATCTGCATTGACATAAGTTTGAGTGATTCAAGATAGCTCCTGAAACAGGATGGAGTGTAAATTAATGACTTGCGCACCCTTCTTGATTGAGCAAAAAAGGAAAAGATAAACTGGTCATTGATTAATGAAATAGCAACTTCCTTGGGCTGGGCAGACACCTCTGGGACATGCCATGATATTCCAGTGTTGAAAACCTTTTTTGTTATTGAGAATGAAGTGTTATTGTTATTGAGAACCCTGATCTGGGGGAGATTGCACTTGATCCGTTTGTGATGCCAGCACACTCTTACCTCTTTCCTGGGCTTTCATGGCCCAGAGCCTTCATGCAACTCCCTGAGTTCCCGATCCCCTTGGCACTTACTTAGGCTCTAAAAAGGGATGCCTATTAAAGCAACTAAGTCCAAAATATGAGAGGGATCCCACTGACAGAGGGGGTAGTGGCTGGAGGAAGGGGCAGAGTCCTTATATAAGCTGTACCTGATGCTAAATATATACACCATGAAAATTTACCGCACATGTAAAATAACACTGAGCTATAACTTTTTGAAGATTTTTTTTAGGGTTGCCAGCTCTGGCTTGGGAAACTCCTGGAGATTTGGGGGTAGAATCTGGGGACAACAGAAACCTAAGTGGAGTACAATGCCATTCAGTCCACCCTCTAGAGCATTTATTTTCTCCAAGGAAACTGATGTCTGTAGACCAGAGATGAACTGTGGTTCCGGGGGATCCCCAGGTCTCACTTGGAGGCTGGCATCCCTGCTTGGGAAAGTCCTGGAGATTTGGGTTTGGTGATCAGGAAGGGCCGAGTTTGTGGAGAGGCAGGAGGTTGGGGGAAGGGATGCAATGACATAGCCACCTTCCAAAGCCAACATTTCCTCCAGACAAACTGATCTCTGTAGGCTGGTGTTCCACAAATGGTAGTTCACTTGTCCCCAGGCCCAAAAAGAACACCACGAGTGAGGAAGAAAAACTAAAATATTTATTGCAATAAACAGGAAAACAGTGCTAAGCAATAAAATGCCTGCAAAATCAAACTGTTTTCTGGCTCTAATAAGGAAGGGTAGAAGGTTATATTGTTAGCCCAGACGCATCATATTGGGCTATTTCTGGACTATGTTATATTAATACAGCTTGATGGAGAGGGCTAATAAAGAGACTGTGTAATAAAGAGGTCACATTGAGGGCGCCCAATGGAAACAATGCCAGCTGAAGATGTTGATCTGCTGACCCATATCGCTTCAGAGGTGCTCCTGTGTGTCTCTCGCTTATCATGTGTATGCAAACATAGGTTTTACAGCAAACACAGAAAACTCATTAAGTAGCCCAGACTCCAGGTCTCCACATGAGAGGCTCATCTCGACCCCGCCCCTCCACCAGACAACAAAGTCCTTCCATTCCACATGGAGAATCCTGCCCAGGTCACCGATGAGTCAGCCATTAACCCCGGACTCACCTCTTCCCCCTCCCAGGTACCAACAGTCAAGGTAGCCAATAGAATTGAAATTCACCACGCTAGCCAGTCCCAGATCGCAGGGCAGGGCCACCAGGTGTAAGCCGCCTGAGCCCTCCCCCTTGCTCGCCCTGGCAGCTTTAAAACTTAGAGCACAGGGCGACCTAGGTACCCTCTTCTCCTACGACCCCTATCTGTCTGCTTTGTCCCTTATGCCCAGCTTGCTGTACTCAAACCTTTACCTTGCTTTACACTCTAGTCTGCACAGCTAGAGTGCTACACGTGTTCTCAGCCGGTCTGGAGTTGGATACTGGGCTCCTGGAGTTGGATACGACTAGCTTTCGAACAAGGGAAACCTTTACCTTTATATTTAGTGGTTGATCCCAATGAGGGGTACTGTTACATTGTACTTTAATTTATTTACTCGACAAGGGACAAAGAGGTCTTCTTTGTGTCAGCTAAAGCTGCCATGGTCTGGACTGTGGGGGGTGCCCACCTCCTTCTCCTCCTATTCAGCCTCCCTTCCCCACGTCTCATCTGCTGCGCTCTACCCAAAATGATATAAGCAAAGGTAATAGCATATAGAAACGATCATTGGTAAAGGGGCATCATTTGAGTTGGCATACATTTATTGGGCTGGCTTAGAGGTTAAGACGCTGAGCTGCAGACAGGAAGGTTTGAAGGTCTGTAGTTCAGCACTTTGAGACCCTAGTGCTGCATGACGGAGTGAGCTCCCATCTCTGGCCCCAGCTTCTGCCAACCTATAGATAAATAGGTACCACTTCAGTGGGAAGGTAACAGTGTTCCTTGCGCCTCAGCATTAAGTCATGCCGGCCACATGACCATGGAAACGTCTTCAGACAGTGCTGTCTCTTGGCCTTGGAAACGGAGATGAGCACCGCCCTCCTGGAGTTGGATACGACTAGCTTTCGAACAAGGGAAACCTTTACCTTTATATTTAGTGGTTGATCCCAATGAGGGGTACTGTTACATTGTACTTTAATTTATTTACTCGACAAGGGACAAAGAGGTCTTCTTTGTGTCAGCTAAAGCTGCCATGGTCTGGACTGTGGGGGGTGCCCACCTCCTCCTATTCAGCCTCCCTTCCCCACGTCTCATCTGCTGCGCTCTGTTGAGTGTCCTTGAAGGCTTGGCTCTGCTGGGTCTCTTTCAGGGAATGTAACTGCTGTATTTTGGCCACGTTTACAGGTGCTTGTCTGTTGGGCTCACTGCACCAAGGGGGCTAGTTTGAAAGGGGTATAACTATACGGGCTACTCTTCCTCCCGCCATTCCTGACACAAGAGTTCATGGTGTCTCAAGTACTAACTCTCAATAAACTGAAACTTCTGAAGGAACATTGTTGAGTGTTTTGACTGGGAAGCCTGACACTTTGACCATAACCAAGGACTCTTCATAACCAAACAAAAAGACTCAATTTTAGATAAGGGGCAACAATCACTCCTTTACCCAGACTCCTTGGAACCTTTTATCAAAACATAGGCTGAGCACATGAACCGTGCACCAGAGGCATAGCAAAAAGCTATGCAGATCCATTCATTCATTTTCAAACCCATCCTCCCCTGCTCTATTAGTGTTACATTCAAGGCCCATTAGTATTGCAAGATGACTGCAGAGACACAGATAAGAAAAGAATGTTTACTTCTTCTCTCTACACAAGCCTAGCTTGTACTCTGATCAGAAGAAGAGCAGCTTTTCTAAATATTTGACATTATTTCTAATATTCAAACTATGAAGATGTAGGTATAAAGTTCTATGCAGAGTAAAATTGTTATGTATTGGGCTGGAATACCCCAGGTCTGTCCATAAGAGACAGGCTGAGCTTGGATCTCTGGAACAGTAGACCACCAGGATTCTGGAGGTAACCAATGAGAAGGCAATGTTATGCAAACAGAGGTAACCAATGAGGAGAAAATGTTATGCAAACAGTCCAGCCCCGTAGCTAACAACTTTTTGATCGGGGGGACTGCCATCAGGAGAAATGTCCCCTCCCTTTCCCCCCTCCCCCCCATGCTGCTTCTGGCACAATTCTCTCCACTCCTTTGCAGAAAAGCAGCAGTACGCCAGTGGGGTGGGGGTCAAATATCTATAACTCTCCCTCTCCCTCCCCATTCTTGCTGATTACAAGGGGGCGGGGAGGGAAGCCTGAAGCCACGAAGGCTGGTGGATTCAGGGAGAGAGAAGCACAGCGGGAGTCACCCGAACCTGCCGATGCCGTCAGAGCACCAAGCAGCCTACAGTGGGGTTGTGAAGCTGACAGGGGGCTGGCAGCGATTGCGGGGCTGGTGGCTGGAGTGTGGGGGAGGTCCAGGCTGTCCTCCCAGATTGTGGGAAGGGGAGGCGGTCCCGGGCAGGAGCAGAGAGTGAGTGGCCAGCTGCATTGGCCACCGCCTATGGTACTCGGCCTGGGCTCCTGGACACCAGTGGGGAGCAAGTCCCATGGAAGTCGGTGAGGCTGAGCTCTTGGTTAAGTAGGCGTTGGGCTGTTCGGGCCAGAGGAGCTGATGCTTTGCAGCTGGCCAGGGAGGCTTGCAGGTCCCTGGAGGGGGGAGGGAGGGGAGATCGGGGGAGGGGCCCATGAAAAACCCGGGGGGGGCATGGGTCCCATGGTAGCTACGGGCCTGAAACAGTCTATCATTGGGAGTGGGGTGTGTTTGGGTGTGGTTTTTGCATGCTACTTAAACAGGGCAGTTGCCCTGGATTAAATCATCATTCCCTTTGTCAGTGCCACACTGGAGATCAGTTGTAATTCTGGGAGAACCCCAGGCTGAAACTATAAACTGGCAACCCCATTTGTAGTGCATATCTTCCACAATAGCTTGTGGTAGATTGAGGCCTAATTTTCATTTCATCAAAAGGGGACAGATTTTTGTCTGGCATATACCACTTCAGAATGCAAATGGGGGCTCACATGATTGAATGCTCCCATATAAAAAAAAACTTTCCAAGTACATAGAAACTTAGTTTTCAGAGAGAGTTTTAATCTAGCCTGCTCTCTGATGTGCTAGCTTTATGTATTTTGGAAGTTATTTTTATATCGATGTGTCTTCAGCCATGTGAGCCCTTCTACTCCTGCGACTCCATTTAATCAAAAACACATTTTGTGTGTCTCAGCAGAGCTCCACTGCTTTTTCCTAAATATTTATCTGTGAGCATTTGTGCTGTCAGAATCAGTAATGTATTCAGACTGAAGAGGGAAATGAAGCTGTCAGGAACAGGGCCCAACCTTTCTCTGTCAAATTTATTCCAAAATGGAATTTTTACAGGAATAAATAAAATATTAGAGGGGAGAGCTGACCACATCTACAATTGGTTAGGTCCACCATAGTTTAAAAGAGAAAATAAATATGAAAGGATGCAAGAAGTTTACAAGCTCTAACTCAACCCATCAGCAAGATTAATATGAACCACTGGTAGAAACATGCTACCTTTTATGGAATTTTTTTCTGCTGTATTTGGCCCTGTTGAAAGTGTATTTTTAACAGTTATTTTCATGTCCTTAATACAATATTAGTTAGCTGATTAAGAGGTCTCTGGCAGCAAATTACCACAGGATTGCATTTCACTCTTCAGTCTATCCCACAAGAATGTGTGGAAATATTTGCCTCAAAACACACACAACATTGAAGTAAAATTACCTCAGTAATTTAAGTGCATTTTGAAAGCATCCTACTCATCTCCTTGATGCTCCTTTTCTTTGTTGGGTTAGTTAACAAGGGTTACACCTGTGGAAATATAAATTTTAGCATGATTAAATTTGGTGTAGTGGTTAAGTGTGCGGACTCTAATCTGGGAGAAGCAGGTTTGATTTCCCACTCCTCCACTTGCAACCGCTGGATGACCTGGGCAAGCTATAGTTCTGTCGGAGTTGTTCTCTCAAGGACAGTTCTCGCAGAGCTCTCTCAGCCCCACCTATCTCACAAGGTGTCTGTTGTAGGGAGGGGGAGGGAACGAAAAGGAGTTTGTAAGCCGCTCTGAGACTCTGAGTGAAGGATGGAGTATAAATCTAATCTCCTCCTCCTCCTCCTCCTCTTCTTCTTCTTAAGAACATCTCTCCTTATATATAATTGAATAGTGGGTGCCAAAGTTCTAATTCTAAAATGCACTCCCTTAGTGTATGGCTGATGGCACTGCTCCTCAGCATATATCGCCACCAATCAGAAGGCAAAGCCCGGGTCCCGCCCACACCACAACTGCTGCGACAACCTGGTCTTTTGCATATGGAAGCTGATTGGACTTCACTCCATTCCACACCTCAAACCCCCCCCCCCCGCAAGGCAGTTGGAATGTCAGTTGCATATGGAACCTGCTGTATTCTGGTGGTGTGCAGGTCCCAGATTCATGTTTTAAAAGCAGACTGACACTGTTTGCCCAAAGCCAGAGCACTCTCCCAGAGCCTCTTTCTAGATCCCGTTGTATTTATTTCCACAACGGGCATTATTTCTAGTAATCACTTGCCCCAGCCTGTTAGTTCCTATCTACACCTTGTGGCTAATAACCACTGATGGACCTCCTCCTCCTCCTCCTCCTCCTCTTCTTCTTCTTTTACAGTATTTAAAGGGTTTGTTTAATCATCATTGGTTCAAGCAGCATTCCAGCCATAATGGAACAGCCACCTTCATCTTGTATGAGCTTTGCTTCTATAGCCCTCCCCCATCACAGATCTCAAAAACATATTTTGTATTCATACACTTGTGTGCCTTTTTTCTTTTTAAAAAATTCTTTATTAATACGAAAATTTTACAAAATTTAGTTTATCTCATCACGGTGTAATATAAAAGCTATAGCAAAAAAAAAAGCGCTAAAAGACAAAGTGAAGAAAAAAAATTCAACACAGGACCTAACAAGGCTTTATCCAACAAACTGGCACCTGCAATTGGATCCATCTCGAATTATTTCTTCCATTTGAATCTTGTAGATTCTTGCCTTCATTTTTCCTTTACTCTGCTTATTTCTAGATTGGAATAAGACTAGTGGTGTCCAGTGTTCCTGCTAAGCTGAGTTAGTGTGAGCTAGCTCATCGGTTTTTAGACTCCAGCTCACACATTTTTCTTTTAGCTCAGAAAGGATGGCTCCAGAGCAAACTAGTCTATGCAGTACCCAAATCCCTCGCTCACACCAGTAGCTCACAAAGTAGAATTTTTGCTCACAAGACTCCACAGTTTAGAGAGAACATTGGTGGTGTCATCTGAGCTTTATTTTATCTTTGTTTAATCTACTACAACCAGTATGTTTTTCTTAGTTGAGAGCTTAGTTGAGAGTTTATTCACATATGCATACAAGAGGCCCAAAAAGAGGTGTGAATGACTCTTGTAGTAAGATCTTTGAGTTCTTCCTATTACATTTAAAGTAGAAGAAACAGAGCACTCACACGTCTTTGTATTGGGATATTTGATTAATATAGCAGAGTTTT
>NW_015175407.1:412019-418117 GCF_001447785.1 Gekko japonicus
AAGAGAGAGAGAGAGAGAGAGAGAGAGAGAGAGAGAGAGAGAGAGAGAGAGAAGGCATCAGAGGCCAGCTCCCAGGTTAAGACAAGGAAGGGCATCCCATTCGAGGAGATAACACTTATACACTCTACAGTCATGTAGCACCCCCCAATGTCCAGGCATGCTGAGTCGCTCATTCCAACACTCCCTCTCAACTCTGTATGCTATCGGCGTTCACAATGTTCAGGTTATCCCTCAGGCCTTGGTATTTGTCTCTCAGAAGTGGTTTGGTATATATGCCCACTGTCATTTTCTCAGTGGGACAGTAGTGTAGCTTGACAACTCCTTGTCCCTGCTGCAGGACCCTTACATACTGGTTCCTAATTCCAATGTGCTTTGTGCACTGTTGCCTTCTGAAACAGAGAGAGCTATACAAGTCTGGTTATCCTCTACCAGTCAGGGCCATAGCTAGTGTGGGGCATATGGGGAGATGCCCCCTCCCAAATTTTCAAAGCTTCCCAACAAATCTTATAGCCCACCCCTGCCAGGCATAGGTTTTTTGCCGTGCCCTGTACCTTCCTTCCGGTAAGGCAGGGTGGCCATGCTGAGCATGGAGGCAGGTGAGGCAGCGCAGCTGCTGCAGCCAAGCTGCCATCCAAGCTTGAATAGGGAGCTCGCAAGCGCCGTTGCTCACAAGCCACTCATTGGCTGCCTGAGAGTCATGGGCTGGCTGACATCCCCCCCTGCCCAAAGGCACCACTCTCCACTGTCTCTGTACATCCCACTGGTTCCACGGGAATTGTAGTCTGCTGACTCCCTTGACCAGGCACCCTTGGGATTGGCTCTGCCAGCCTGGCACAGCGGAGAGAGGGAGGCTGGTCCCCTGGGCAGCTCAGGAACCTTCCACAGAGTAACTGGTGAAACTTTGCCACTGCAACCAAGCTGGGGTTTCTAAAACGTGCCCACCCGCCTGGCTCCGTTAGGGCTGCCAGTCATCAGATGAATCAACATAGATAAGCATTTTTATTTTGTTTGATTTGAAGTTCTTCCACGTGCTTTTCTCCCTGTTCCCCTCCTCGAGGGGAGCAGCTACACCTCAGGGAAAGAAGAGCACAGTTCAGTGAAGAGCTGGAAAAACGAGGTGAGCCGCTCTCCTTCCAGTGGCACCTCTCTTCCCCTCCTCCCCTCAGGTAGCCGTGGGGGGGGAGGCTAGGAGAGCTTTCTCCCTTTTTATTTTATTATTTTTGTGAAATTACATCATACCCCAGCCCCCCCCCCCAAGAAATCATCTAGCTACGGGGTTGCTAGCAGTTGAACTGGCAAAAGTTCCGTAATACCAAAATTCTCTAGTAATGTTATAAGCTACTCTAATTTTCTGCATGCTTCAGAAGCGAATAAAAAATTCTGCTTCAGTAGATGAGTGAGCAACAATTTCTTGTTTTGCGACTTACCCAACTTATAGCACCACCCCCATAGAAAAATACATACCCACAAGTAGATCTTAGGTCTGATCTTCTCCAGCCCAGTCTGCATCATCATATCCCAATAGTGTGGGATTATTAGTTGCTGGCAGTCTCAGATTAAAGTGTGCAGTACCCTTTCAGTACCTCATCACCCTTTTAACTGCAGTCTAATCCTTTATGGTAGGTGCACTAACCCGTCTGCATAATATACTTACAGCAGTTGCAATGCCTGGTCTTGTTGTCTAAGTATAGAAGCTTGCCTATGGCAGCTTTGTAATTATTGTTGTCTGGCAGTGGTTCATTGGGTACCTTCTCTTTGTAGAAGCCTGACTCCATTGGTGTGGTCATTGGATTAACACCTTCCAGGGCCAGGCTTTGCAATAGCTCCAGTATCTTCTGCATTTGACTAAGAAGGTAACTTCCATCTAGTTCCCATTCAATCTAAATTCCCAAGTAAAAGTTAGCATTGCCTAGGTGTTTGACTTCTACTTCCTTGTTTAGTTGGGATATAATCTCAGCACAGTCATTTTGATTTTCATGGCTAATAATCAGATCAACATATGTCAAATATATCTTCCATCCCTATGTCTCCTGTAAAGACAGGGGTCAGCTTTGCCTTGTCTGAAACCTAAGTAGCATCTTGGTCAGTTTATCTAACCATGCTTTGCAGCTTGTTTAAGCCCATAAAGCCCTTTTGAAGTTTACATACTAGATGTTTATTCTTTTCATCTGTAAACCCTGGTGATCGTTTCATATATAATTCTTCCTCTATTTTGCCATGTAAAATGGCAGTCTTAATGTCTAAGTAGATAGATTCAGGTGGATAGTCATGTTGAAGCAATAGAACAAAGTTTGTATCCATTGGCACCTTTAAGAGCAACAAAGTTTAATTCTGGATATAAGCAAGAACTGAGTGACTTAGTTTGTGTAGATGCACACTTCTTTTGTTTAGATGCACACTTCTTCAGATACATTAAAACAGACTTTATGGAATGGAAACACCACTATCAATTAGCCAAGGCTTGTGATTTTCATTCATTTGTGCTAAATGAGATACACAATAATTGAATTGCTTTGTTTGGCAGAGATATTTCTGTTTCTGTGTTTGAGTGTGAGGTTGTTTGCTGTTACTGGCATTTACATTTCTATTAAGCAAGCATTCCCTCTGGAGATGACCTGCCTTGTTACAATTGGAGCAGTGAGGGACATTTCTTTTGTATTTGTGGCTGGGCTTTCTATGATCAATTGGTTTAGTTCCTGCCCCCCTTCATTTGGCCTCTTGGACCATATAACTTGATTCATTCTTGCTTCTGTGCTGCTCAGGATAGCCCTTTTGTTTATGGTACTCAGCTCTTAACAGCCCCAGAACATCCTCCAACTTAGAATCTTTCCCATTTAATGTTGAAATGAACACAGAATAAGATTCAGGTAGGGAACTTAGAAACAGTCCAATTCGTAAATCTTCATCTAGCACTTTACCAGCAGTTGCAATCTTATCAGATTTAGTAATGTTTATATAGGGGTCTCTGTATTTCCACTTTCTTGTAGCCTAATTGAGAAAAGTTAATTTAAACAAAGAAATCTTGCTGGCCCAGTCTTGTTCTCCACACGGAACATTAGCCACGCTACAGAGACAGAAGATAGGTGGATTTTCAGGGCGCGATCACAGCGCCACATCTGGGAAGCATAGAGCTCCCATGCTGAACCCGAGGCTTCCCGCCAAAGATGCGGGGTAAAAAAACTAGTACCTCTGAGGTACTCATTTCCAGAAACCGCGTGACAAGGGCGGGCGCCTGATCACGTTTCCGGTGGAATCCCGTGGCATCTGGCGCCTGCCCATGTCCCGTCGCAAACAGGTTTTTTCCCCCCCAAGTCTTCACAGGATGTGCACAAGCGCCCAACGGTGCATGCACACAAAGAGGCCCCCTCCCACTGCAGCCAGGCTTGCCGCCTCTGGAGGGTCGATATGGCCACTGTCGCGCAGGTGGTTAGAGCGGCTGTGACGTGGGGGGCCACCTCCCCCTCCATTGCCTATGCCTCGGAGCTCTGTTCGGGTCCGGAAGCGTCTGTCGCCCTCTCCGGTAAGCCCACCACCCGGCTTCGGATGTGCAGATACGATTGTTCAGTCATGCATATGCACAAATTTCAGTTTTTAAAAAAATCCATCCCGTTTGCCATGGAAGCGGCGCCTAGTGATTGCTGGTGTGATCGCGCCGCACCGCTTCTTTGCTGTGCTGCAGGATCATCGTGTGATCGGCACTTGCCCCCTAACCACGGGACCTCCATGGGACCTCGAAGGGCTGTCTGATCATGCAACTGCACGTTATTTTACTCCGGAGCAAACAGCCACGCTTCCCCCTCCCCCGCATTTTCCGGCCCGTATGACCGGGGCCATAGACCTTTTTAAAGGCTTCAATCATCCCTTTTGCAGTTTCTTGTCCTTTAATCACACCAATTAGGAATTAGCCAGTGTTATAATAATCAGATTTTGTGCTTTACTACCGTCATTGTCCCATCTTGTGATCTCATTTTCAGACCCCAATTGTCATGAAGCAATTAGCTTTTCCCCCCCTTGATCTGATGCTCAGTTCTAAAAAGCTACACGTTGGAATTATCTCCATTAAGTTTCCCTAGGATTGCATATTGCTGTGTCATATTAGCAATGTAAAAGGAAGGGAGAGATGAAAAAAAGTTTCTTTCTGTACTCTGAGTTTGGGATCAGCTGTTAAGCAAATTCCCAGCATCTTTTGTTCTTGCCAGCAGGCAGTGAAGAGAAGAAGAGGGCAGCTTCCAGATTAAGACAAAGAGAGGCATCCCATTCAAGGAGATAACACCTATATACACTTAGAGTGATGTAGCATTCCTCCCCATGCTGAGTCACTCACACATGTCCAGGCATGTTGAGTCACTCACACCAACTCTTTGTATATATGAATCTTATCTCAGGGGATGCCTGCCAAGGCAAAGGCTGTAATCCTTGGGTTAGTATTTATCATCATTTTATTTATACATTTATTTATAAATTTACATCCTGGTTTTTCACCATAGATTCCCAGTTTCCAAATAGTCTTCTACCCAGGAAACAGATGTGGCCAAAGCTGTTTGGCTTATAGCAATAGCACTGCAGTATCCTCGGGCCATTCTGTTCTTATAGTGCAAACCTATCAATTCAACATGGCCATCCACATTAGACAAGGAATGTACCTCAGACATCCTGCCTGTGAGTGATAGGAGAAGAGCAACAGAAGGACAAAAGTTGCTTGCTTTAAAAGTTTTGACACACAAAAAATTCCTCACAGCTCAAGAGACCCAGTCTGTAGGACATTAACTGATAAGACATGCGTACAAGATACTTAGTATCAGGGGTCGTTTCGTAGAAAAAGAGCTAGGGGAACTCATTAGCATAACTCATTAGCATATGCCACACACCCTGACATCAGGGGCTCGGCGGTGGACCTGCAAGGCCGGCGGGAGTGCAAGGAAGCCCCGCAAAGGCCCTCCCTGGCCCCAGGCAGGCAGGGGTGGGGAGAGGCAGGGAGGAAGCAACTTACCCTCCCTCTTCTCCTGCCTCCTCCTGGCTGAATGAGGGCCGGAAGCGGGGCGACCGGAAGCGGGGGGCGGGGCTTCGTCATGTGCCCCGCCCCCTGTACCTCACCCGGGGGAACTGCGATCCCCCCCGAAATGACCTCTGCTTAGTATAGTAGGAAACATGTTGGAACTAACTTTAAACTTTGTTAGCAAGGAGCACACTTTCCATTTTAACAGAGAGAGTCCATACTATCAGAAATCATATTTCAAGGATTTAAGTGCAGAGATCAAAGCATCCATACATTACAGGTGGTACTGAAACACTTGTACTTCCATCTGTCCTGCTCTAGGCTTTTAGGCTATTGTGGGAGAATGAGTGATAAGTGGAGCTTCTCTTGAGTTGTTGTACATACTGTGGTACTCGAGTAAGCCAAACAGATCAGATTGCAGATCTGCACTGATGGTGACCCGGCATTCAGGCAGATTAGTTAGATAAATTAGTTGGCAGCAAGCTGGAGATGATGCAGTAATGAAAACCATCAGCCTACATATGCCTCCAGAGAAGGGATAAAAAGTGTTGTTGACAGAAAAGATGAGGGATGAGTTATGTTGGAGATGGAGAAATTACTGAAACTGTCAGCCCAGCTGCAGTAACAAAAGGATATGCCAGATGTAAAGTGTTTCGAAGAAGAAGTGAATGGAAACTGAAAGAGATTCTGAATAAGGCAACAGGGAATTGACGTCAATGGAATTATTCTGTTTGGCCCCTGCACATATATCAGCCAAATTGTAAAATTTCCTCTCAAAGCTAATTTCTTCAGCTCTGATTTTTTGGAAATAACCACTAAACTTATGCATGACCGAAAGTCTGCTGCTCTAGACATACAATATACCTAGATTACCTTCCTATATGTATTGTTCAGCTACTGAAAAATGTGGAAGCCAAGAACACAAACTAATATTTTCCTTTTTCCATTTAGAGCAGATTGTCAGTGGTTCACTCCTTTGCTGTAGTGAAACCCAAACAACAGGAAATGCCTGAGTTGATGCATCTTTCCTAGCTGCAAGTGGAACCTGGAGAAACACACTGGCTATTTGCCATGCAGTAATTCTTGTTCATTTATGTCTTTC
>NW_015175407.1:418162-422896 GCF_001447785.1 Gekko japonicus
AGGATACTGTGCCAACCTCACCCCAGATTTCTGAGATATCAGTACAAGTGGACCTAGGTACCCATCCTTCATATGTTAATAGTGGCCAACAGAAGTAATCTTGTAAAATTTTATTTTATTATCTTTTTACTTCATTTATACCCTTCCTTTCTCCCCAGTGCAGAGGTCTCCTCTCCCATCATTCTCCTGTCCTCCATTTGATGGTCAAAACAACTGTTAGCCAAATTGCCTTAATTTATTAATAAATGTGGGGAATTATGAGTATTAAATGGCAATAGGCTTTAAGGGAGCAATGACCTGTGTATACCAGAGTCCAATTTTATTCAGATCCCCAGAAACAGACCAGGAGACTAGATCTTAAATATGATTTCTTTTACTAAGTAATTCACACACATATACAATTAAAATAATCACACACACAATCACACACTCAAGCAATACAGAACTAGGACAATAGACAGAACAGTGACAGTTGCATGAGCAGGAAGTATCGTTAGTGGGGTGATACTCTGCCTGTCCAATACAATGAGGTGCTCCTGGGGAAAATACTAGGGAAGGGATCATGTAATGGCCAGCAGCACACGTGGTAGACTCCAGACAGCGTTACGAATGGAGTCAGTGAGATAGGGTGGGGATAGGTAGGTGAGAGAAGAGAAAGATCACAATGGACAGATGCTCTATTTATATACTCTAAGAGGGTCTTGGGGCGTGAGCCACCAAGGCACATAGTCCCCAGGAAGATACTGGAAGGTTCCAGTTCCTTAATGGGTCAAATAATGGAATTAAGTGTTGGGCAATTGACATAATGTTTGCTAATAGTGACACCTCTAAGAGTGGACCAAGGAAAAGAAAAGGCAGTTGTTTCATGTGCTTGGTTAGCGAACGATCCGGTTATCTGCATCATTGTTATCTTGATGGGCGGTGGGTGTGCTTGGCTGCTCAGGTAATCTCGCCATGGCCAAATTCTATTGTTTACCTTGAGGATGAGTACATGCAGTAATGCTAGGAGAAGGTGGGAGGAGAAAGGCTGCCTGTGTGCTGAAGAAGAAGACCTTTGATGGAGTCCTTTGCATAAACACTCAGGCTTCTGGTGTAGGGCATGGCTTCTGCTTGCTAGCTGCTGCTTATTTCTGCAAACAGGGAGGTTGATTCGTCTCCTGCATGACTGCAGGGGCGCAGAGTACTGGGTATGTCTGTGGGTCCACATCTGGCTGGCACACTGCTTCCTGGTGAGGCTTCCCTTGGCTGAGCACATATCTACAGTACGGGAGGTTGGAACCATCATCAGGCTACCGTACAGTTCAGTCCCTGGCATACTTATTATATAGTTCAGCTCACAGCCATAGCCCATAGCTTTATAAATGCTGCACAAGGTGCTTGCAGGGCAAGAACAACCCTGTGAGGGAATTTAGGCTAAGAGTGTATGACTGGCCCAAGGTCAGCCAGCAAGCTTCTATAGTAGAGTGGGGACTCAAACCTGGCTCTCCAAGATCTTAGTCCAACACTCTAACCACTACAGTACACTGCCTCTCCACAATGGTAGATCTGTGCTGATTCCCTGGCAGTTCCCAATATTGGCACCACCTGTACCACCTGAATGACTGGCTTTCTGCTTTGAAAGTGGATGTTGGCCACTCCTGGACTTTTAATGGCTGTGATTACCAGAAGGTATTCTGTCCTCCGCACCCACTCCAGCAGCCACCAGAAACTTCAAGTGGGGGTAGGGAAATTCCAACTTGATATGTGTCATGCTGCATATTCCTACTTGATAATCTAAGTTTGCCATGCTTCCAAATGTTATGGCATGAACAAAGGTTATTGGCCACAGAAATGCCACTTGGTCTCAATGAGGTTAGATTGTAAAAACAGCAGTGTGATTGCCATTTATTGAATTCGTGGTAACCTGCTTGAGGTTTGCTGGTTGCATGAAGGGGCTCACTGTGCCATTTTGGTGATTTTAGACATGGCAGAATGAGCCCTCTTTTTCACTGTGTTGGCATGGTGATAATTAACAAAACCTGTGGGGAAATCTTGAAATGGAACAACTAATAAAAACTTTTCACACAGATAAATATTTAAGATGTAATAGTCCCATGCTCCTTGCACATGGGTAATTTAACATACACATTAAGAACAAATTTAGACTCCAGTGGCACCTTTAAGACCAATAAAGTTTTATTCAAGGTATGAGGTTTCATGTGCACACGCACTTTTTCAAATACATTGGAATGGATGGTAAGATTAAAACTTATAGACAGGGGCTGAACAGCAAAGTAACATGTAACATGTTAATTTGGTAAAGTGTGCATGGATCTGAAAATCTCACATATATACAATTAATGCCCTTGGTTAAAAATATGTGTGTGCATTCTCAGCATTTGAAGCCCCCACTTATTGCCAATACCATCACATCTTTATCCCATTCCTCCTCCCAAGAGCTTAGGGTGATGTTCATGGTTTTCTCCTCCTACATTTTATCCTCACAATCACCCTGTGAGGGAGGTCAGGCTGAGACAGAGCATGCCTAGCCCAAATGGGGATTTGAACCCAGGTTTCCTCAGTCCTAGTCCTATTCACTAACACAATATGTTTCTCTGACTCTCAGATACCATATTATCTGGTCCTTACTGTTATGTACTGAGCTTGTGTTTCACCAAAGGACTGATTTAGCTTTGTTACCAGAACAATAGGGGACCAGGATCCTGGTAGGAACCTATTGTACAGGAGTTCTTATGTAGATAACCTATCACGGGGAGTGTGTGTGTGTTGGGTGTGGTGTTGAGCACGCATTTAAGTAGGGCTTCAGTCCTGCTAGAGTTGTCTTATAGTTGAGCTGAAATCACAATAAACCATGAGCTGATCACTCCACACATCTGAACCCAGTACATTTCACTTACATAATGGATAGAAAGAAGAACTGGGCTGCCAGTTCTGGATTCCCTTCATTCTAACCCGAAGTGGGGAAGTGCCTGCCTCTTTAAAGAAAGATGAAAATTGCAGCATGTGCTGTCTTTGAAACCTTAAGAAAAAAATGGCAATTAAAATACATCTGTGAGAGCTAGTATTGTTTGGCATAGTTAGGGAGTGCACAATCAGTAATAATTTTTAAAATTAAAATTAAATACACAGAAGTTCACAAAATCATGTAGAAGAAGAAGAGATTGGATTTATACCCTGCCCTTCACTCAGAGTCTCAGAGCGGCTTACAAACTCCTTTCCTTTCCCCTCCCCACAACAGACACCCTGTGAGGTACGTGGGGCTGAGAGAGCTCTGACAGAAACTGCTCTTTTTCAAGAACAGCTCTTATCAGAGCTATGGCTTGCCCAAGGTCATCCAACAGGTGCAAGTGGAGGAGTGGGGAATCAAACCCGGTTCTCCCAGATTAGAGTCTGCGCACTTAACCACTACACCAAACTGGCTCTCATGTAGTTATGAAGGAGAGAGTGGTAACATCATTGTAGGTATGTAGGGCTATCTTTCAGTATACTCCTGCAGAGTGCAGGGGGTTGGACTAGATGACCTGCAAGATCCCTTCCAACTCTAACATTCTATGATTCTATGATCACTAATACACAGGGCAAATATAGTAGCAGTGGGAGAAGAACTGCATTTTCTTCAAAATGTAGCACATATATTCAAAAGTATTATATGCTTTCGAAAAAATCCCAATCCTGAAGAAAGGCATACAGACTGCTACAATAAAAATCAACAAGAGCATATATGTTCCACTTGGAAGTTATTACTATACAAAAACTGTTGTTAGTTTTCTCACATTAATCCAGCTTTGAACAGACTTTGGAAATTCTGAAGAAATTTTTCAAGCTATTCTGAAGAAAAAATTCAAACTATTAAATAATTATAGAAGACTAGGAATAAGGTCCGTTGTGGAAATAAATACAACGAGCTCTAGAAAGAGGCTCTTGGAGAGTGCCAAGGCCTTGGGCACTCAGCATCAATGTGCTGTGGCGACCTCAGCAGGGTATAATGACACAGTCCACCATTTTCTCCATAGGAACTGATCTCTGCTACTTGAAGAGCAGTTGTAATTTTCAGTGATCTACAGCCCTCAACTGGAGATTGGCAGCAATTGTTACTCAGGAGGAAATGACTGGTTTGGAGGGTGGAGTCTATGACATTGTACCTGAGGTCGCACCCCTCCTCAAACCTCACCCTCTCCAGGCTCCACCCCCCAAATCTCCATGAATTTCCCAACCTGGAGTTGGCAGCCCTATCTCCTTCCCAGCCAAGCATCAACGTGCCATTATTTGCCCCTCTGATTTCAGCTTTGCATGTCTTCCCCCCTCCCTCCTGGAGATCAGTTGTAATTCTGAGCGATTTCCACCCCTCTCCTGAGATTGGGAACAGTGGTTCCCCAGAAGGGAATGGCTGGTTGGGAGGGTGGTGTCTATGGCATTGTACCTTTCTGAGGTCCCACCCCTCCTCAAACCTCACCCTCTCCAGGTTCTATTCCTCAAATCTCCAGAAATTTCCCACTTGGAGTTGGCAACCCTATCTCCTTCCCAGCCAATCATCCACCTACCTTTATTTCCCCCTCCCTCTTCAGCTTTCCATTCCCCCCCACACACACACACTCAAACCTCACCCTCTCCAGGTTCTATTCCTCAAATCTCCAGAAATTTCCCACTTGGAGTTGGCAACCCTATCTCCTTCCCAGCCAATCATCCACCTACCTTTATTTCCCCCTCCCTCTTCAGCTTTCCATTCCCCCCCAC
>NW_015175407.1:423307-423453 GCF_001447785.1 Gekko japonicus
CCAAACCCTGGCTTCCATAGACTTTTCCAGAAAATCTCCAGGAATCTCCCTACCTGGAGCTGGCAACTGTAGACTCAGGACTGGCCCCAATGAGTTCCTCACAAAGGCCTGCAAAGGGTTTCCTTCCTTTTCCTGAACCGAGCTTG
>NW_015175407.1:424887-425895 GCF_001447785.1 Gekko japonicus
TGACAATTATATATAAGGAGAGATTTAATCTGATTTCCACCTTAGTTAGAGGCCTTAACTAAGCCAGACCTTCTGTGCTGTTCATTTCTATTCCCACAGATCACCTGTTTCTGATAAGAGGACTCTTCCAAAAATTAGTATAGATCAAAGCAAAATTACATGCTAACTCCCAAGGTGATTTATTCCACATTATAAACCCACAGGACAGGAAGACCTGTCATGACCTAGGTCAGGTGGATGATCTCATGGGATAAATAGATGGGGCCAAACTGGGACGTGAGAATTTCCCAGCTGCATGTTCACAAATACCCAAAGAGAAAATCTACAGCAGCTGGTCCCTGAGTGGCCAAATCCCCCAGGACTCTTGCTGTAGAGTCAGAAAATTCAAAAATTTGGTCAATATTTTTATTAAAATGGCATGTGAGAAGAATTGATTGTCATATTAGTTACCATGCCAGGAAAAGTTTCTGTCATAGGGAAACCAGCCCTCCCACCTCTGCCACCTCTGCCCACCATTGCTCAGCTGGCCAAAAGGAGAAAAATATTGGATGACAATAGGAGGGGTGACTGGCATCACTCAAAGAGGCAGTTGTCCATCTACTACTAAAAAACCCCTCTCCCCTAAAGAAAAACGATGTGGCCAATTATCGCCCTTCCTCTAAACTGCTCTTCCTAGGCAAAGTAATAGAGCAGTAGCAGACCAACTCCAGATAATTAATCTGCCCTAGACCCTTTTCAATCTGGTTTCAAACCAGGCTATGGGACAGAGACAGCTCTTGTGGCTTTAGTTGACAATCTCCGTCTAAAGTAGACAAATGTCAGGCCTCCCTGTTGCTCCTACTGGATTTATCTGCTGCCGTTGACACATTGGACCATGCCATTTTGTTGAGGTGTGTAGAAGCAGAAGTGCCAGAGGCTGTGCATTGAACTGGTTCAAATTGTTCATCACGGACTGGACCCAAACAGTTGTCATATGAGACCAGTTATCATCAGTTTCGCACCTATTCT
>NW_015175407.1:426079-438830 GCF_001447785.1 Gekko japonicus
TCGCACCGATTGGGGGGCTGTCTTTGCACTGGAAAAGGTCATGACCAGGGGTCGTTTCGTAGAAAAAGAGCTAGGGGAACTCATTAGCATAACTCATTAGCATATGCCACACCCCCTGACATCATCGGAAGTGTGTCATAAGGCCACACCCCCTGACATAACTGGAAGTGTGTCATAAGGCCACACACCCCACCCCCAATGGTCCCGGCCGCCGCCGGCGGCCATGCAGCTCCACTGCCGAGCCCCATGAGGGGCCTGGCGGTGGACCTGCAAGGCCGGCGGGAGTGCAAGGAAGCCCCGTGAAGGCCCTCTCTGGCTCCAGGCAGGCAGGAGTGGGGAGAGGCAGGGAGGAAGCAACTTAACCTCCCTCTTCTTCTGCCTCCTCCTGGCTGAATGAGGGCCGGAAGCGGGGCGGCCAGAAGCGGGGGGCGGGGCTTTGTCATGTGCCCCACCCCCCGTACGTACCTCACCCGGGGGAACTGCGATCCCCCGCGATCCCCCCCGAAATGACCTCTGGTCACGACGCCAGAACCTGTGTTTGGACCGGGCATCACTGTATGTCATCTTGCAGGGGACAGTCTCCAGAGCATGGGGATGTGTCAGTTGGGGTGGTCCAAAGATTTTGAGGTTTGGGGGTTCAGCTTGGCCCCAGTGTCTGCCTGTGTGATTTTCCTGGGTCACCACACTTTGGAGTAGCTGGCACAAGAACCGCGCTTTGGACCAGTACACGGCATATGTTCCCTCAAAGGGGAACGTCCACTGAACATGCGGGTGTATGAAGTGTGTAGGTCTAAATATCATTTTGGGTACAGAGGGCTCTTCCTTATTCAAATCTTCTTTGAGATACAGGCCTTTGGAAAGCACTACGAATAGAAGCTCGTGGTGCCAGAACCAGTGTTTGGACCGGGCTTCACTGTATATTATCTTGCAGGGGACAGTCTTCAGACCGTGGGGATGTTTCAGTTGGGATGGTCCAAAGATTGTTTTGGGGTGCAGCCAGGCCCCACTGTATGCCTGTGTGACTTCCCTGGGGGCACCTCACTTTGGAGCAGCTGGCACAAGAATCATGCTTTGGACCAGGACACAGCATAGGTCTCCTCAAAGGGAGAGTTCACTGAACATGAAGGTGTATGACATGTGGTAGTCCAGTCCTTATTCTGCGATGTAGTGGGCAAACAGTCGAACCAGTTCCTTATTCAAATCTTTTTTTGAAATATGGGGTTCTTGCATGCACCTGAAATGGAAGCCTCTGGCTCCAGAGCCAGTGTTTGGATTGGGCATCACTGTATGTCATCTTTCAGGGGACAGTCTCCAGAGCATGGGGAACAGTCCTTCAGGGTGGTCCAAAGATTGTTTTGGGGTACAGCTTGGCCCCAGTATCTGCCTGTTTGATAGTCCTGGAGGCACCTCAGTTTGGAGCAGCTGGCTCAAGAACGTGCTTTGGACCAGGACACAGCATATGTCCCCTTGAAGGGGAGAGTTCGCTGAACATGAGGATGTATGAAGTTTGTGGGTCCAAATCTTATTCTGGGGTTCAGAGCTTTCAAACTCTCCTCACTGTTTATGGATGAATTAATGAATAAGACACAAATAAGGAATGAATAAGGAACTGGGAATAAGGAACCAACTTCAGCCTCCTCTCTGACAATGAGGAGCATGTTGCACCAAGCCCCAGCACATCTGCCCACACCTCCAGTACTGCTCTTTCTCCCTGGGCCATTTTCATTTTGCGGTGAAATGCTTCAGCTCAGGAGGTGACTTTTATTAGGAATAAAGTCTTTCCTATGCTGAAATTCTCATTGCCTTAAACAGAAAGGTTTGTATACTACAATGATTGTCTTGTTGCTTTAAACAGATAAGTTTGCATGTGTTGTTTCTGGTTTATTCCCCCTGTTCTACAATCCCAGCCCAACTGCTTCATTTTGTTTTGTTAGGAAGATTTGCTGTCAGATACAAATGTCCAGTGATCTACTTTGTTGTTGTTGTTCAGTTGCACAGTCGAGTCCGACTCTTCGCGACCCCATGGACCAGATCCCGCCAGGCCTTCCTGTCTTCTGCCGTCCTCTGCAGTTGGCTCAATTTCATGTTCGTTGCATCTATGACACTGTCTAACCATCTCATCCTTTGCCGTCCCCGTCTTCTTTGACCTTCAATCTCTCTCAGCATCAGGGTCTTCTCCAGTGAGTGCTCCCTTCTCATTTGGTGGCCAAAGTATTTGAGCTTCAGTTTCATTATATGGCCTTCCAGGGAACAGTCAGGGTTGATTTCTTTTAGGATTGACTGATTTGATCTTCTTGCAGTCCAAGGGATCTACTTACTGATTGACTAAAAGTTGTTGTTGTTTTTTTATCATACTTGTAATCTGCCTCAGGTCCCAGTGAGAAAAGTGTGGGGTTGCCAGCTCTGGATGGGGAAATACCTGGAGATTTTGGGGCTGGAGTATGAGGAGGGTGGGGTTTGGGGAGGGGAGGGTCTTCAGCAGGGTACAATGCCATAGAGTCTACCCCCCCCCCAAGGGACCACTTTTTTTTCAGGGTCACTGATCTCTGTCATCTGAAGAGCAGTTGTAATAGTGGGAGATCTCCAGGCCCCACCTGGAGGTTGGCAACCCTAGAAAAGTAGAATATAAATGATCATGATGATACTGATGAAGATGAGAATCATCATCATTATCGTCGTCATCAGCAGCAGCAGCAGCATCACGATGACCATGATCCCTGCATGGGATCTGTATATTTTATCTCATAGAACAAGTAACAGCTCTAAGAGATAATTTGAACTGGAACAAAGGAATGGAGGAAAAAAAGTCCCTTCCCTTCATGTTTCATCTGACACTGGGCCCCACATGACTGCTATTCAAACTTTTAAAAATGCCAGAGTTCTTACACTCATCCATCCCATTGCCAGGTCTAGTTTCTCCCTGAGACTAGTCCTCTGTTTATTAATATTTTGTTCCAGCTGTTGATCAGATATGCTTTCCTTTGCCTGGAATCTGCTCAGGATTACTGGAAGGAGCCAGCAAAAAAGCAAACAAACATACAGAAAATAACGTACATGTTCCCTGGTAACCAGAAAGGGTCATACTGATCTGAGTCTCCCTATAGCAACGGGAATATGAAAGTCAAAAAGAGGTAATATATGGGCCATAGGAAACATTCTATAAATATTATTAGAAAAGGCAAAGGACAGAACACAGAAAGACAACATCTGAGATATTTGCATTGGATGCAAGAACTTCCACAAATCACCCCACACCAGGTTTTTTCAATGTACCCTCAATGAAGGAAACAGTAAAAACAAGCTGCTCCTTGGCTGTCTGCTGGCTTGACGCAAACCCTTGCAACAGAGTTTTTGGAAAGGTCCTTGCTTCAAGGCCCTTTGTGGTGTTTTTGTTTCAGGGTTGCAGAGGGGGTCATGGGAAGTGTCATTCAGCCAGTTCCAATGGCATACACCAGCATGTTGTCTGCATATGAAAGGAAGCACAGAGTGCCTCTGGAGATTAACAACAGGGAGTCTTAAGCTATGAAAGGAAATGCAGCAAAACCAAAATAAAAGACACAGTTTCATTTTGCTATCTATATCTTCTAATTAACCAGCTAATATCCCAGACTCATCATTTAGAGCTGGCTGAAAACATCTAGCCAAAGGGGGGGGGGACTTTGGATGGTGACTTAATAATTGTATACACTAAAAGCAAAATCATATGTGCACAGACACTCTCATACATCCACATGATGAAGTTAATACTCCTATACAGTGTCACACTAATCCATACAAATGCACTGTACACAGGATGAAACTTTGCAACTTATTCTCATTGGTCCCATGAGGCTTCTCTTCTATCATGTGTACTTCACCTTCTGCAGAGCTATTATTGTAATAAATAGTGATTCCTTATACCTCTCCAACTCTTCTACCTGTATCATCTGGGTATATGAAAGAAGGGCTACCATGGTTCAGCGGTAGTGAATTGGCAACTGCTTTGGATGCAGAATGTCCTATGTCCAATCCCTGGCACCTCTAGTTAAAAGGAGCAGGTAGTTGGTTATGCAAAAGATCTCTACCTGAGACCCTGGACAGCTGCTGACAAAAAGAGTAAACAATACTGACCTTGACAGATGAATGCAGACAGTTTCACGTGTTCATGCGCTTCTTCCTATGCCATGCTTCCAAGTTTTGGGCCTAAAAAGCTACCTTTAGAGAGGGTATGAACAATCAAGGAAATATTTAAACAGTAGAAAAGTTGAATGAAAAGAAAGGAAGAGGATGTCCTATGGAAGAAAAGTATGGAAGTGTGTGGGATGGAAATGAATGGAAAAGAATGAATCAATCCAGACCCATTTCCCATCCATGTTGATTAGAGACTAGATCATTTGACAACTGTAACATCACATGATGATTTGTATGCGTCAACTCAGACAGAACATTATATCACTTCAGACACAGTGCTTTTCAATAAAGTGACGGTTTACACATTTATCTGCCAGAAATCAAACACATAGTAATTGAGAACAGGGAAATCACAAGACAGACTTGACAGCAAAATAATCTTACATCAGACTACATTGTGCATTTGTTCTCTTAGATATATCACAACCACTGCTTTATAGCAAGCAAAAGACCATGAGCCCAGAAGTCTGAATGCCATATTTCTCTATTGTAAAGGTAATGTGACAGGTAACATTCATCTTTAAGGCAGCAGTATGTCTGTTTACAACATAACACACCACATCATTCAGATTAAAGGGACATCATTTAATAAAACTGTTCATAGTAGATCTTGATAGTCATTCCATTGTGAAGTCAATAGGCAGCCATCGTCTATTAATGAAACACCAATATAACGTAAGATGCAATATCAAACTACCTTAACGGTCTTTTGAAATCTTTAGGGGTTGAAGTCTAAAGGTGTGACACAGCTTGAATCAAACCTAAGGCTAGACTCAAAAGGCTCAGGATGGAAACAAATCTCAGTGTACCTCAAAGATAAACTGGTAGCAGAGGGAGTCAGGATCAGGCTGCCCTTGTCCTAAGTTTCCAATAGTTCACGTACATTATGGACCTAGCACAGCAAATTTCATACCAGTAAACCAAAGCACTGACATTTCTAGAAACTGGCATTTCAAAGAGAAATTAAGTCTTCTGTATTACCTACATAACCTCAGACCATGTACTCTGCTGAGGGTTTGGGGTTTTTTTGCAACATTTGACAGATATGTACAGTACATCTCTGAATCAATAATCATGTTTATTTCCTTCTCAGGAAATAAAAAAAACATTTTAAAAACCATCAACTTTGGAACCAGAACCTGCAATTTAAGTATTGTGGCAAGTTCCAAACCAAAAATTGATATTTCCTGAATTTTAAAGAGATCCAATCTGTTGTGTAAAAGTACATCTCTGTTAAAGAGTAGAAGGGGGCCTCCACAGCAGTTTACTATTATTTGTGTTTTGCTGCCTATGCAAAGATACCAGTTACTGTTTTCTCATATTCAACATTGAACCGCAGCTCTCCAGTAGATGGCCTTAATTGGATGACAGAAAGATGCAGTGGTGCATGCCTGAAGTCCAGTCTCCTGACCCCCAAACTGCATTCTCTGTTCATAGAAATGGAAAACATGTCAGTAGACATTCAGGACAGTATATGGTACAATCCTAAACATGAGTCTGCTTAGGATGGCACTGGAAAGATTACTAAAAAGCAATCACCAGGTTAGCCAGTCTGCAGAATGACAGCAATACCATTAGATAATGCAAAGTCTGCTGGAAGAGTCAAGGACTGATACTGGCTTATGAAGCAGAGGCAAACATTTAATCTTGAATGCACGTTTTGAAGTCTTGCTAGATGCAGAATAGGGGCCAGATCACGGGACAGGATGAAGATCTTCTGTGTATCTCTACAGAACAAAAGTAATGTGTTGTCACAAATGATTGTGGCATAACTATCAACAAAAGCCTCCATAGAATGCAATCATATCAATGACAATAAACTGTTAAAAGCAACACATTTATACATTTGATGGAACCTAGTTGCCAAGCTTTTGAGGAGTGCATCACTAAAGGCTGCAGAGTATTGGAGCGGGGAGGGCGGGTATTGCAGGTTTGAAGTTTTTTCTTTGTAGTTTGTATGTCAGGAATAAGATTTCAGTTCAGTATTCTCCCTGACATGCTGTTATTTTGAGGGTGGACATCTAGATATGCATCTCCCCACATACAATCCTACAATACTTTTTTTCAGTCCAGGAGTGGTTTTATTATTATTTATTTTACATATGTATTGCATTTTTATCCCAGCCGGCCTGCATGGAGTTCAGGACACTGTGCTGATTATATAAACTGGAACTAAGCCCAGGCATTAAATAAATTTCAGAATTCAACCATCATGACCCCACTCCACCCCCAATCTCAAGATAAGGATGCAATTCTTTGCATTCTTACATGGGTGAAAATCTCACTGAACTGAGTGGGACATTCTCAGTAAACATTTGTAAGACTGAACAGTTGGTCTGTCTTCATAGTTGTGGCCAGAATGGAGATCATCCTTCTCAAAACGCCAGGCTCTCTTCACTTGAGCTAAAGAAAAATCTCCTTTCGTTCTTAAAAGTTTCATACACAGAAACAATCCTGCAATATTTTTCTTCTCTTCAACAGACCACAGCAGTGCACGCAGAGGCCAGTTCATCACTGTTAATTGACCCGTGTGTTTTTTCAATTGTCTGAGTCACACTGGATATTTTAAGCTATGCTGGAAGCAGGCCGGCTATAGCATCTGAGCAAACATCTGGAAAAAGGCACATCACAGTCAGGTCAGTCCTGAAGTGGGAGAGCACCTGGTGCCTTTGACAGGAATGGATATAAGATGCTGGAGTTGTTATGGGCACACCACCGGTACATTCTGCAACAGAACCAAAGTGGTTGAGAAAGAGCACATTCTTTTTTCTTTTTTTGACCACCTTCAACGTATTTGTGATAACTGTTGCTGTACATGGTATGCTGAACAACATAGCAAGGCTGATACGTAAAGCAAGCAAGAAAAAAACAACCCATCATAATGCTGGGCAAGAAATTAACACAGGAGGGGAATCCTTTCTCCAGTAGTGCTGCACAGGGCAGAGCTGCTTCTATTTTCACATGTGCTGGTATAAACCAGAAGTGGTTACATTTAATCCAGGATGGATTTCACAAATGTAAACATATGAAGGTATCTTACAGTGCAGCCCTAAGCAGTTATACCCTTCTATCAGCCAAACTAGACATGATGGCAGTCCAAAGTCTGACCCATGGCCATCAATGACATTTTAGAGAAGAATCTGGTCATTTAAAATTGCTGTGATTCTGTGGCACAGTGGGACCAGTAAGCTTTGTACCCCTTGCCTTTTCAAGTGTCAAAATGGTGGGAAATGGACCTCAAGATGATGCCATCATGGCAGAACAATACTTTAGAACGGCAGTGGAATCCTATAGTGCTGCCCTGGTACACTGATGTCACTTCCAGGTCCACACCAGAAGTGATGTCATGCTGTCAGAGCAATGGAATTGTACACACCCCTGCCCCCTTGAGCCTGGCAACCCTACCACAGTTACTTCTTATAACTAAATTACAGGTTTAGGGATGCAATCCCAGCCCCCAATGCCATGTATAGTTTGGCCCTAAATTCCCAGTGTTCTCTCTCAGCCAAAGGGAATAAAACCCAAAAATAAAAGTAAAAACCCCTCAAACATGACCTGATAAAGACTAACTATACTCCAGACTTAATGTCTCTAAGGGGGAATTTCTATGCATTCCTGATGGGAAGATGTGCAGGTTCCCAGTATAGGTTGACCTTTCACAATGCTCTCTGAGGAGATATGGCAGCTCACTTTATTGCCTGTCATCAAGTTCAGAAGAGAATGGAAGCACAATTACTTCCATACTTCTCTGTGTTACATTTTATAATAAGCAAAGCTGTCCTCAGAACTGATACTCAAAAAGCCATAAGAAACTGGAGAGATTTGTTTGCCTGACGACTCCATGCCAGGTGCAAAGATGGCAGTGAAACCTCTGGGCATGGTGGGCCCATAAAGAGTGAACCTCCATGAGTGTCTACTCACACTGACTGCTAGTGAAAGCCATGTCATTTGTGTGTATTCTTCTATCATTCATCACAAAGGCTTTAAACTGGCAACACAAGGGGAAGAAGATGTTTCAATGAAGGTTTCAATGAAGGGGAACAAACAGCAGAGGACCATCTGGGGAGACCAGGTCAAATGGTGCCTATGTACCAATGCCCAAAGCTTGAGCAATAAGAAGGGCTAGAGCTTCTAATGCAGACAGAGGGATATTGCCTTAGTAGGCATTACAGAGACTTGGTAGGATGATTTCCATCGTGTATGCATATGAGTTGTTCAAGAAAAACCTTCAAAATGGTCAAAGAGGACCAAATATCGTTACCATTCAAAGAGCTGTTGCAAAATATAACAAAAATAGGAAAACTTACGGAATCATGGAAAAGCGTTGATCACATTAATTCATAAACCGAACTTAGATGAAAAAGATATCAAAGATTACAGACCTATATCCTTGCTAAATGTGGATTATAAAATATTTACAACTATAATAGCTACTAGGTTGAAGAAAGTGTTAGTGCAAACTATTCTATCAGGCAGGATTTTTGCCAAAAAGACAAATTAAAAATAATATTCGGATAATTTTTAATGTGCTAGAATATTATAGTTACATCCAGAAAAGCAAATGGCATTAATGCTCCTTGATGCTAACAAAGCTTTCGATAACGTAAACTAGGAATTCTTACTGGAAAAGTTAGCAGTTTGGGATTGTGGACCACAATTATATTCATGTATTAAAGCATGAATCCCAAGAATATGGTAGCTGTGGCGCAGACAGTAAATGAAGCCTGCATTCCATCTGACCGAACAGCTTCGGCTGTTCGAGTCCCACCGTGGCTGGTGTGAGATCCCAGTCCATGTCCCAGCTCCCGCCCACCCAGTGGTTCAAAAGCCCGAACGGGCGAGTAGATGAATGGGTACCTGCTCTTAAAGCGGGGGGCACCCTTCCTTCCCTTTGTGGTGGCGTGGCAGTGATTGAGGAATGGAGTGACGGCGACAGCGAAACATGGCGCAGCAGCAACGGCAGTGAGGCGAGTGAGGTGAGCTACCCAAGCGAAGATTGGACCGGCGAAGCACTGCAGCGGGGCAACGCGGTGGGCCAGAGCCAATTGGAACAGAGGCTGGCTGCAGTAGCATGGTCTGTCGTGCGCTGTGGGTTCATACCCGGAAGGAGTCGCTGCGACCGAAAGGAAAACCTGCGCCAAAAAAAAAAGACACCGTCACCTGGATTGAATTACCTCCATAAGAAATAACAACAACTAAGATCCTGCCATGAGTGCCTGATAGGTAGTCCCTTCCCCCTCATTGTGTGTGTGTGGCTCTAGTAAGGTAATGTAATTAATAATTGTACAATGTAAACCACTCAGAGCCCTTAGGGGGTGAGCGGTATATAAATTGAAAGTTAAATAAATAAATAAAATAAGAAATATACACTGAACAATGGGCAAAAGTAGTAGTCAATGGAGATATGACCCAAAACATTAAAATACAAAAAGGTACAAGACAAGGCTGCCCATTATCCCCATTGCTATTTATATTTACATTAGAAACATTAAATGATTTCGTTCAAGGAAATACACAGATAAAAGGACTAAAAGTTAAAGAAGAAGAATTTAAATTACAAGCTTTCACGGACAACTTGGTTTTTATATTAGAAGACCCAATTACCTTGTCTTATAGAGATAATTCAAAAATATGGACAAGTGGCAGGATTAAAAATTAATTATAAAAAAACAAATATAATAACCAAAAACTGTACACAGAAACAAAAGGATCAAATACAAAGAAATTCCATGATGGAAATAGTTAAAAAAGCAAAATATTTAGGTATAATCAGAGGTCATTTCGGGGGGGATTGCGGGGGATCGCAGTTCACCTGGGTGAGGTATGGGGCCGGGGCACATGACAAAGCCCCGCCCCTTGCTTCCGGCCCCCCCGCTTCCGGCCCTCATTCAGCCAGGAGGAGGCAGGAGAAGAGGGAGGGTAAGTTGCTTCCTCCCTGCCTCTCCCCACCCCTGCCTGCCTGGGGCCAGGGAGGGCCTTGGCGGGGCTTCCTCGCACTCCCGCCAGCCTTGCAGGTGCACCGCCGGGCCCCTCATGGGGCTTGGCAGTGGAGCTGCAAGGCCGGCGGTGGTGGCCGGGACCGTTGGGGGCAGGGGGTGTGGCCTTATGACACACTTCGTGATGTCAGGGGGTGTGGCCTTATGACACACTTCCGGTGATGTCAGGGGGTGTGGCATATGCTAATGAGTTATGCTAATGAGTCCCCCTAGCTCTTTTTCTATGAAACGACCCCTAGGTATAATAATATCCAATAGAAATAATACATTGATAGAAGACAACTATATAAAGTTGCTGAATGATATCAAAAAAGATTTTCAAAAATGGAAAGATCTAAATCTGTCACTTATGCGAAAAATTGCAATGTTAAAAATGAACATTCTTCTCAGATTCCTCTTTCTAGCACAAACTATACCAATTTTGAGAAATACAAACCTTTTCAAAGATCTAAATAAAATATGTAAGCAATTTGTATGGCAAAATAAGACAGCACGTATAAAATGGAAAACATTGCAAGATAAAAAAGAAAGAGGAGGACTTGGAATACCAAATTGGAATCTATATTACAAGGCAGCCGCAATGGGATGGATAAAAGATTGCTGATATTAGAAAATAGAACTAAATTTAGAAGGACATAACTTAGTAATGGGATGGCATGCATATATTTGGTATGGAAAGGAAAAAATCCATACCAACTTCCAGCAACATACTATAAGAGGAGCTTTAATAAAAATTTGGAAGGAAATAAAATAACGTTTCTATGAAAAAGCTCCTAAAAGGGTGTCAGCATTAGAAGCCTTCATAAAACCTACGCTACTTACAAAGGATAAAATAGAAAACTACGAGATGCTACTAGACAGGAATAATATATTGAAAACACAAGAAGACCTACACCTGCAAAATATCAAATTAAATTGGTGGGGAAACATACAACTAAATACCAGGTAAAATAAAGACAAAAAATAGGATTTCAAGAAACAAAAACTGATCTAGACAAAATTTGGCTGTCCTCAAGTGATAAAATGATTCAGAAACTATATAACTTCCTCCTTAAGGATTATTTACAAAATGAAGTAGTGAAAACTTCAATGATTACCTGGTTGCAAGATCTAGGACACAATATAGATCTAGAAGCCTGGTCCAAAATATGGAAAGCTATAAAATTTATGCGAGCAATACTGTATAAAGAAAATCTTTATAAAATGTTCTATAGGTGGCACTGGTTACCAGATAAAATAGCTAAATGTTATGCAAACACGTCAAAAATTGTTGGAAATGTAAGCATAATGTAGGAACCTTTTACCACATGTGGTGGAGGTGCAGTATAACTCAGAAATATTGGTGTAAAATACATAAAATAATACTAGAAATATTGGATATAGATTTACCATATATACCAGAAACCATCTTGTTAAATATGTTACCTAATAATATTTTTAAAAACCTGATCAATATGTAATAATGTATATATTATCTGCTTATATATATGCTTATAACATCTGCTATATATTAACATCTGCTTATATATCTGCTTATAACATCTGCTATATATTAACATCTGACTCCAGAGCAAACTAATGTATGCAGTAGCCAAATCGCTTGCTCACAACTTTAATACCAGTAGCTCACAAAGTAGATTTTTTGCTCACAAGCAGGCCTCGGTTCCTGCCGGAGTGCACCGGAGCACCACTCCACCAGTCAGGAGCAGTGTTCCCTCTAAGCTGAGTTAGGGTGAGCTAGCTCACAGTTCTTTAGCCTCCGGCTCACCCATTTTTGTCTTAGCTCACGAAGGAGGGCTCCAGAGCAAACTAATTTATGCAGTAGACAAATCACTTGCTCACAACTTTAATGCTAGTTGCTCACAAAGTAGAGTTTTTGCTCACAAGACTCCACAGCTTAGAGGGAACATTGCACGGGACTCAAACTTTGCTTGGCTGAAATAATAACCAGCCATCCTGAAATGTCGACCGGCATTTCCTCTTAGGATATTATTATGATCTGGCATTCCTATGCTAGTTTGACAGGCATGACAGAGACTGGGAGGGGCTGGCCCCACACGTTGTGGGCTCTTCCTCTGGCATTGCCGGTTGGCCTGCAGGTGGGAGTGGCTGCAGCTGCGGGGGGCAGTGGCAGGGCGAAACATTATTTTGCCTCCCTGTGCCCCGGAGTGGTGGCCTTGGACTCGCAGGCCTCCAGCAAGCTTAGGGCAATACACTTGTGTTCCCCCCTCCATTTTATCCTTACAAAAACTCTGCGAGGTGGTCTAAGTTGACAGTGTTTACTGGCTCACAGTCGCTGAATGAACTTCATGGAGGAGTGGGGGAATTTGAACTGGCAGGGTCTTCCGGGTCCTCCTGTTACAACCCACTGGTTCCTCGGGCATTGAACACTAAAATATCACGCTCCTGTGCCCTGAATTGCCAGTCCTTCTGCTTTCACTCTTTTGCATTTTGCAGTCGTGGGTATAGATATATTTCCAGCCACTGAACATAACACTTCAGACATCCAACGAAGTGGGTTCTGGCTGATGATAAACGTGTGCGCCTTTAATGCTCTCTGGAACAATCACCCGAGCTTCCTCCTC
>NW_015175408.1:0-780 GCF_001447785.1 Gekko japonicus
TCTGTTTAGTTTCTGCACATTAGGCAAATACTGTTGACATGTAGTAAAAAGCACATGCACACAGAGACAATTAAAAAATTATAACTCTAGATGGCATTTCTACTGTCATTTTTGGAGGCCAGATTTGATGATAATCCTTGGGTTTCATTGCACCTTTGTCCAGACACAAAAGTCATATACTTTTTAGCAGGACCAAGCAAAATATCACAAAAAATCCCTTCCAAGGCAGAGGAGAAAAGAACAGTGGGTTGGTCGTTATACTAATAATACTGGTGATTAATTTAAGATATTAGACAACGTTGTTTTTGGAATGATCTGTGAGCCACCGTGGCTACTTCACAGCTATATTCCATCTTTTTCTCCCTCTGATGTTGTATTGACGGTAACTAAGGTGAAAGATTCTGGAGTGGTAGCCAAGCTAATTTTTCAGCAAGTACAATAAAGAGGTTGCAAGATTTTTTTTTTAAATGATGAGATAACTTTGCAAAGACTGTGATTTCTTTGATGTTTTGTTTAATGTATACATTATATGTATATGTGTACATTATATGTTTAATATATACATTATATGTTTATAATATTTAATGATGGTTTGTTTAATGCATAGGCCCTGCTTTTTCAGCCAGGTGGGCTCCCAAAGTGGTTTATAATTAAAGTTCACCACAATTTTAAATGAGATAGCTGATGGAAGCCATCATGAACGTTGCTATCATAATCTAGCACTTTAGGGAATTACAAGTGTTTTAATACTGTTTAAAATGTTTTACTATACTATCAAAT
>NW_015175408.1:1994-20021 GCF_001447785.1 Gekko japonicus
ACCTGTACTGTATACCGTTTGTTTGAAGAAAAGTAATTAACTCCTTGTAGCTCTTTCTCTTCTGACGAATTTCAAATGGAATGTCTTTTAAAATCTTGATAATTGTATTCCCAAATTTCAGTGAGTTGCTGAAGTTGCCTTTAATATAGCATCTCTGGTCTGTCTTCTTGCAAATCTCATCACAATCTCTCCAGGCAGGCTATTTTTTTTAAATATAATTGGAGTAAGCCCTATAAGCTGTCTCTATGTCTTTTATTATTTCCTCCACTGGCAAGCCTGTAACTGGAGTGATAATCTCACCCAGAGTCTTTTTCAAATCTTCTTTTTCTGTCTGGAACCTGAGAATCATATTAGCCTTTTCCATTTGCAGCTGCAACAAACAATTTTCTTGAAGATTTTATTTCATTTCCACTTCACCCATTCTTTTCTTCATCTTCTTGCTTGAGGTGTCCATCTCTGTAACTTTCTCAGCCACCAGCTCCACTTTTTTTCCGTTTCTGCCAGCTGTCGCTGTTGTGAAGCGAAGTTTTGATTTAACGAGGTCAGTTGCTGGTTAATACCATCGAGCTGATCCATCACTGGCTTGAGCATATCCGCTAACAGCTTCATGACGTAAACTCATTTTTTTCCGTTTCTGCCAGCTGTCGCTGTTGTGAAGTGAAGTTTTGATTTAACGAGGTCAGTTGCTGGTTAATACCATCGAGCTGATCCATCACTGGCTTGAGCATATCCGCTAACAGCTTCATGACGTAAACTCCCTCTTCCGGCCTCGGACTCTGACTACCAGGCTTCGCTTTAAACTTTCCTCAGGATGCCGCCATTTTTCAACTTTGTTTACACTTTCAAACCGCTTCTCCCGGGCTCGAAGCACTCATCAGTTCGCTATTTGCACTCAAGTAAGTCTCTCAAAATACACACGCTGTCTGTTTCCTCCCACTCCCCCTTCGCTGCATTTATCTGTCCTTGCGCTTCAGAGGCGTCCCTCTTTGTGCTCCGCTTTTCCTGTGCCATCAGCATATTGATGACATCCAATTCCACATCTGCAAGGGATTTCTTCTAGGATTTACGTAGAGGTGGAATAACATGGGGGATAACACTGTATCCTGAGGAATCCGACATGACAGCTCCTGCACTGAAGACAGCTGGTCTTCAATGGCAACCCAGCCCATAGAATCATAGAGTGTTAGAGTTGGAAGGGACCTTGCAGGTCATCTAGTCCAACCCCCTGCACTCCCCCCCCTGCACTCTGCAGGAGTCCAATCCATCAGGAACTATTTAAATCAGTCCAAGGCACATCCCGATACCTGCTTCTGCCTCCAAATGCCTCAATGGGATGGCATGATCTACTAGTGCACATATATGTAAATTCAGCAGATGCACACTAAGGAACCGTGCAGCGCGTAGCCTGCCATTCCACATACTGCAGCTGCTGGGGTACTACTGAGAACGGTATGTATGAGGACTACTTTACTGGTACATCTTTAACCCAAAGAACCAACACTGGCTTGGCTTTTCAAATCAGCAGAGTAGAGGCTATTGCAGAACAAAATGAATGAATACAACATGTAGGTAGCAAACCAGAGACCTCAGCAATGTGTCACAACAAAGCAGAGAGGTGTTACTTTTTATGAAAATGCAGTGTTTCAAGCATGTCTCAATTTCTGTCTGTGACACATTAGAGAATGTGTAAGATACCAATTCCTTCTGGCAAACCTGAAAGTAATTGCTGTCAAATACAGACAATCCGGAATGGAAAAATAGTTCAGTGAGCCTGTTCAAGCTGTCTCGCTAGACAAATTCGAGTAAGAAAGGCAGAGGGAGAAACACCTTTGCTGCCACTCCTGAGCCGTGCCTTTTCTCCTGCCCTTCCTGCCTCTAGCTATAAACTTGGTCAGTAGCCAGAGGTGCAAGTCCTTAGGCAGGTGCCAAAGGGCTCTTGGCCCTTTATTCTCAGCCATGGTTTGTAATCTTGAATGAGCTGGGCCACTGGACTCACCGGCCTTAGTTACAGTTAGTTATTTTCTGTTCGTTTTATTCGTATAGCTGGTTTTTTCCCCTGTGGTGTTTATTAATATTATAAACTACTTGGGGGGGGGGACACAGTGAATAAATACATTAAGTAAGTACTTAAAGTATTGAATTGAATTAGGGTTGCTGACTCCCAGTTCTCCTAGAATCAGGGGTCGTTTCGTAGAAAAAGAGTTAAGGGAACTCATTAGCATAACTCATTAGCATATGCCACACCCCCTGACATCACCGGAAGTGTGTCATAAGGCCACACACCCCTGACATCACCGGAAGTGTGTCATAAGGCCACACACCGCGCCCCCAACGGTCCCGGCCGCCGACGCCGGCCTTGCAGCTCCACTGCCGAGCCCCATGAGGGGCCCGGCGGTGGACCTGCAAGGCCGGCAGGAGTGCAAGGAAGCCCCGCAAAGGCCCTCCCTGGCCCCAGGCAGGCAGGGGTGGGGAGACGCAGGGAGGAAGCAACTTACCCTCCCTCTTCTCCTGCCTCCTCCTGGCTGAATGAGGGCCGGAAGCGGGGGGCAGGGCTTCATCATGTGCCCTGCCCCCCGTACCTTACCCAGGGGAACTGCGATCCCCCGCGATCCCCCCTGAAATGACCTCTGCCTAGAATTAAAAACTGATCTCCAAACTACAGAGATCCGTTCCTGTGGAGGAAATGGCAGCTTCAGAGGGCAGAGACTATGATATACCATAGATTCTAGGTAAAATCCATCTCCATATCCCCTCTCCATAGTCACTGCCCCCAAATCTCCAGGAATTTCTCAGGCTGGGGTTGGCAATCTTAACTGAAGGACAACTACTGTGTGGAAAAGAATTGTTAATACCAGAATCTTACCTAGATTCCCATTTCGCAAAGCCTCCATTAAAATGACTGTGAGGGAAACTCTTTAAAAATCATCTCTGTGCCTGAAAAGGGGGGAAATGTACTTTCTGGGCTTCTGTGTTGGGGGAAGGAGGATACTGGGTGAAGCACAAGCAATTAGCAGAGATGGAAAAAAGGTGGGAATAGCCTTAAACATGGTGATTCGGGTTCTCTGCCAGAATACTCTACGCTCAGGCTTGGCAAATCAGGCAAAAAAGCTTTTATTATCAAAAAACAACAAAGGCAACCTCAATTAACAATGCTTCGAGGGAAAAAGAAAATTCCACGTCCTTCAGGGGGTTGCCAAAATACAAAGAGTAATTAAAATCAACTGGAACTTACAATGACTCCACAAGGTAGGAAAACATCCTGCCCACCAGACGCGCGTTATCTTCCCCCCCACACCTTTTGCTATTTTATCTTTGGAAGGCCCTGTTAAGACACTGCCCCTCCCTGTCTCCAGTGCAGCTGTCAGTTAAGAGATCTCAGCTGTGCAGCTCTTGCAAAGCTGAGTACCCGGACAGTTCCCGTAAAGACTTGCAAGGTTGATCCTCCCCCTCCTGCGGTCCTTCAGTTCTACAGAGTTGCTGTGTTACAGACAGGTTGATGTCTTCCTTACAGTGATCATAATGAAAAGCAAAACTGAAACAGAAGCCTGTTGAAAACGGAAGTAAAGCTGCTCCTATTTTACGGCAGAGATCTCTCCACAGCAGGATAGCTGTTTAGACTGGCGAGATCATTGAAGGTGCCATCCAGATAGAACTGGACCTGGCTGAGGATTCCTACTGGGTATCAACACCCACCCACCCCAATCTGTAGTTCAGCATTCAGACTCTGGCCTCGAGTGATTTGACTCCCAGTTCCAGATGGCAGAAAAACGAAAACGTTCTGAGACCGAGGTAGGCCACAGCAATTTGCTAGATGCATCCCTGGGGATTATAGTCCTGGAGCCGTCTTGTATCGATGATGTCTCACTATACCATGTGCATCAGAAGGATGGTGTGCAGATCTGTGACAACTTCCTGCTAGGAGGTTGCCTGTTGCAGGAGCGGTGTCCACACCACCACACCCCTTTCCCTTACCACTGGCAGTGGCGGCGCAAGAAAGACCATGCATGGCTCAGTTTCAGCTTCTCAGCTCAACACCATTTGGAGAGACTCTACTGTGATCCAAACTTCAGCCAAGTGAAGCTGGTGGACAGGTGAGGATTCCATTCTTCCTGCTTACACAGTTGGCTAGGGAAAGGCTTTGGAGGTAAATTGATCCCTGGTTCTTGTTTCCAACACCAACTATGCTTGCCAACCTCCAGGTAGCACCTGGAGATCTGCCATTATTACAGTTAATCTCCAGGTTACAGAGATCAGTTCCCCTGGAGAAAATGGCTGCTTTGGAGGGTGGACTCTATGGCACCACATACCTGCTGATCTTCCTTCCCTCTTCACAACTCTGCCCTTCCCCAGGCTCCACCCCCAAAATCTCCAGGTATTTCCCAACCCAGAGCTGGCAACCCTAACACCAACAGACCACTGTCCTGGAACAAACTGACACCAAATTGGGTGGCGTGGTAAACACCCTGGAAGATGGAGATAGAGTTCAGTGAGATCTGAAAACACTGGGAAAATGGGCAGTTGTGAATAAGATGCGATTCAACAAGGATAAGTGCAGAGTTCTACATTTGGGTAACAAAAATGAGATGCACTCAGACTTGGTGGGGGGCAGGGCTCTTTTCGGGCAAGAACGCACAGGAACGGAGTTCCAGCTGACTTCAGAGTTGGCCACGCCCACTACAGCCAATACCTCTGCATGCATGGCTACAGAGGGAAGGCCTAAAGAGTGACCCCCCCCCCCGGCAACTCCAAGGTGAGCGTGCCGCGGGGGGCCTGGAAGGATCGGGGAGGCATTTAAATGCCTACCCATGCCTACCCCGGCCTGTCGGGGGGGGCCTCAGGCATTTAAATCCCTCCCCATGCCTACCCCGGCCTGTCGGGGGGGGGGCCTCGTCTGGGCTCCCCACAGCCGCGGGGTGCCCAGGCAAGCCAAGGGAAGGCATGGGGTGTGGCCTAATATGCTAATGAGTTGTGCTGTCAGGGGTGTGGCCTAATATGCTAATGAGTTCCTGCTGGGCTTTTTGTACAAAAAAAGCCCTGGTGGGGGGGATACACTTCTGGGTAGCAGTGTGTGTGAACAAGAGATTGGGTTACACGTGGACCCCAATATGAGCAGTCAGTGTATGCAGTGGCAAAAAAAGGCTAATGTGGTCTTGGGGTGTATGAATAGAGGTATAATTTCCAAATTGCAAGATGTCATAGTCTTACTGTACACAGCATTGGTCAGGCCACACCTGGAGTACTGTGTGCAGTTCTGGAGTTCTCCTTCCAAAAGGATGTGTGGACAGAACTGAATAGTTAGCTCCATGGAGCTCCTCAGATACTTGTCAGTTGTTCCCCCAAAAGCCAATTTGCCCATTTCCAATTTTCTCCTGAAATGTGCAGTTTCAGGAAGGTATGGTTGCCAACAGGCCTGGAGAAAAAAGTCTCCCTTTGACAGAGGCTTAATGGATGGTATTTACCAGGTTACCACCATGCTATGAAAAGTTTCACCTGCCCATTTCCACATGTTGAGGCTCTATTAAAGCATCAGGGTTTTTTAATGCTCTGCTCCTGCAGAAAAATGGCAGCAAGCCGGGGGGGGGGGGGGGGCTGAGGCGAGGAAAATGGTGCCAATGCAAGAGAGAGTGTCAAAAAATGTTTCCCTCGCCCTCCAGCATGCAAAGTCACTTTGACTATGATCTTTCAAAAAAAAACCCACCCCACAAAACCAAGTTTTGGAAAGATGACAGGAAAATGGGAAAATTCAGAAAGTGGACGATTTGGGAACAGTGTCACGTGGATGCTTCAAGAACCCCGCCCCAGTCTGGATGCCAAAGTGGAGCAAAACCTCCATGTGGAAGCTACCTTATTCAGATATGTGGACTGACTTCCAAATGTACAATGCATATAGCCCATCAGTACATGCACAGCCCACTAGAAATGCAAATAAGTGCCCCTTGAAGCTGTTTCTAGTTGGTAAAATGGAACAGGCTGAAGCCCATGGGGTTGCCAGCCATGCAGAAGAAAAATGTCCTGTCCCTTTAATAGAGGCTTCATGTGTGAAAATTGGGCCCATGAAGCTCTTCATGGCACAGAGGTAAAATCACCTGACAAATAACATGCCATGAAGCCGCTGTTAAAGGGGTAGGATGTTTTTTCTCTCAACAGCTGGCAACCTGGGCATTGTAGCCCCAGTCTGAATTGGGTCCCTGCATGCTTGGTAAATTAGTTCCCTTGCAGCTGAAGTGTGACTGGATGAGTCAAAGCTGAGTTGGGGAAACAAGACACAACACATTAAAAATATAACTTCTGGTCTGAAGCCAAGTGCTCAACTAGCCTTGGCTTCTTCATTCATTTATTTCATTTCTATTACACCTTTTTCTCTAACTGGGAACCCAAAGCAGCTTACATCCATCTCCACAATTTTAGCCTCACAACAAACCTGTAAGGTAGGCTGCACTGAGCGAATGCAACTCGCCCAAGCTTGCCCAGCAAGTTTCTGTGTAGAGGTATTCGAACGTGGGTCTGCCAGATCCTGGTCCAATACTCTTAACTATTACGCCAGACTGGCTCTTTTGGTTGCTGTAACAGGTAACAACATTTATCTGTATGCTATGGAAAGCTTAATGTGCTGATTTCTACAGACCTAGTTGCTGTTAAAGGGCCCAAGAATAAGCCAGGTGTTTTTCTCCTGATCAGTTGGCAACACCCCCATCCTGGTTCTCAAGTGCTTTGTTGAAATGTTTCTTCTCCTTGTCTTGTAGATGTGGCTTTGTCCATTTATTAAACTTGGACACGATGAAATTCCAAGAGATTGTGTTGTTATATGATAAAATACGCCGGCTCTCCAACAGCAGCAACCCTGCCTGCAACCCTTACTTCTTTACAGAGTGGAAGGTTTATTGGGAAGAAAAACTATGGAGTTGGAGGAGTTGGAGGGAGTATGAGGAGGTAAGAGGATCCAAAACTATAAAACTTCAGCTTGCAGAGTAATTGTCTTGAGACCTGAACCTGACTGTGCCCTCGCGCAAAATCAGCCGGAGAAGGTAGAGGCATGCCCAAACACGTTGGTGGTAGAAAGTGCCATCAGGTCACAGCTGACTTATATCAACCTTATCGAGCTTTTCCAGGCAAGAGACGAACATAGGTAGTTCTGCCATTGCCTGCCTCTGCATTGCAACCCTAGACTTCCTTAGTGGTCTCCCACCTGAGCCCTAACCAGGGCTGGCCCTTCCAAGATCTGATGAGATCAGGCTAGCCTGGGCCATCCAGGTCAGGGTCCCACATGCATTAGGCCTGCTGAAATGCCACTACAATCAATGACAGTTAGGAACACTCAGCTTTCTTTGGATTGCATCTGTAGTGCATACATTGTACTCAACTATTTAGCAATCAGTCCTTTAGTCAGTGTGCATTTCCCTGTGTCCTGGAACGGAGGGATTTGTCCTTGTTCCGAAACTTCGCAGATACATAGCCATTGTTTCTGAATGATGGCTTGGAAAAGGGCAGCCTATCCATGTCCCAAGGGCACTGCCTACCCATGTCCCAAGTAGGGTTGCCAAGTATTTTTCGGCCGGGAGCGGGGGGCTCCTGGCTGCCGTCTGGGTCATGCGCGCGCGTCACCTGGAAGTGACGTCGCACGTGGGGGTGGGGTTTCCCCCGGGCCCGATTTTCGTGGCATCGAAAATCGGGCCGTCAAAGCGGGGGATTCCCCGCCCCCTGGCGCCGTTTGGCAACCCTACCAAGAAGCTACATGTTCAGGTTTAAAATGTCCAGATTCCCTACAGCCACACAGCAGCTATGGAGAATGGCTTATTAAAAACGTAGGAGAGTGCAAATGGGCTCGGAAGGTCAATGCAGGGGAAGGAAGGGCTCCTGCCTCTTTCCCCAGCTCTTTTCCTGAGCAGGAAGAGTGCTGGGGGATGAGTTTCTTCCCCCATTTTTGCCACTGCTCCATATGCACAGAATAACCCATGCTTAGCAGTGTTAAAAACCTGAATGTGTTGTTTGGCCCTCCGAAGTCAGTCTCACAGTTGGACTAATTCTCAGATGAGGGTGCGCTTCATGTTTGTGGCTGCAGAAGGCCAAGTCAGGCCGGTGTCGCGCAGGGGTCCCCAGTCTTTTGAGCCTGCAGGCCCATCTGAAATTCTGACATGGCATGGTGGGTGTACAGCAGCACAAAATGGCGGCCGAAGGAGGTAGGGTTGCCAAACCCCCCGGTTTGCCAGGGGTCCCCCGTTTTTTTGGGGGGGGTGTTCTACCCGCCGCCGGCCAGATGGCCAGCGGGGGAAGCCCCACCCCCAACACCCACAGCCACCCCTCTCTCTCCCTTTAGGTGTGTGGAACCCGTGTTTCCTCCCAAGCCGGATCTCCGCTTAAGATCAGGCTTGCAGGGAAATGCCAGCTTCGTGCACTTAAAAGGGAAATGCGGCTGTGCTTAAAGGGGAAACGCCAGCTCCTTTAAGTGCAGGGAACTACCGTTTCTGGAGATCTGGCACGGGGGGGGGGGAGCAGACGTCCCCAACATGACGTCATCACATCGGGATGCCCCGCCCCCTCCAGGAACGCCCCCAAAGTCCCCCGCTGGGGCGGAAGATGGACTTGGCAACCCTAGAAGGAGGTGGAGCCAGCCACAAAATGATTGCCACAGCTTTACTTCAGTAACGCAGTGAAGATCCTTGTGCTGTCCTGGCAGCTGCTTCCAAAGCAGCATTTTAAAAATCTGCACAGCCAATCAAATCTCCAGTAGATATTCAGACCCTTGCTGAGCAAAGGCCCTACCTGGCTTCACCCACTTCCTAAAAACACTTGATGGGGACCAGAAAAGGTGTTGGTGGGTGCCATGTTGGGGACCCCTTGTGTAGTGGTTAGAGCGCTTGACCAGGATCTGTGAGTCCTGTGGTCAAATACTCAGTTATACTGCTCTGTGGGTGACTTTGGGCTAGGGTTGCCTGGCCATCTGCGGGAGATGGGTTTATAGGGCTGCCAGATCCAGGTTGGAAAACTCCTGGGGATTTGGGAATGGAGCCTGAGGAGGATAAGGACGTTACTGGGTTATAATGCCTTAGAGTCCACCCTCCAATGCATCTATTTTCTCCAGGGGAACTGATCTCTGTAGTCTGGAGATGACTTGTAATTCCAGGGGGTCTCCAGGTCCAACCTGGAGGCTGCCATCCCTACTTCAGACCAGTGCCTCATACCTTAATTTACAAGACTGCTGTGAGGACAACATGAGAAAAGAACCATTAGCGTTGCTGGCAACTGGCAGGAGGCTTGAGGGTAGGGTTGCCTTCCCCCTGATGGAGGCAGGTTTCCCCTGATTTCAGGGCCCCACTGGCCAGCAGGGGGAGCCCCTCCCCCAAAGAGCCCCACTGTGCCTGATGTACCCAGCATGATGACATCACCCTGGGCATCACGCTGGGCATTTCATGCGGGGGATGCTCTAGCATTTGGCTAAAAACTCTATGGTGACCATAGAGTTTTAGCCAAATGCTAGAGTGTCCCCTTCACAATGTGCCCAGCACAATGATGTCACTTCCGGGTGATGTCATCGTCACAAGTGCACCAGAAGACCCAGGACAGCAGACTGGAGCCCCCCTCTGGCAGATGGTAAGGACCTGGCAGCCGTATTTGAGGGACAGAGACAGGCAGGAATGACACTGAAACATCATTCTGGCTGAAAAATGAGAAGTGACACCACCATGATGCTCTAGGAATCCCTTCCAATCTCTGTGGTATCATGTGACACCATTCCTCCCCCTCACTGTTTGCTCCCACTGGTGGTAGATTTCCTGACAAAGCAGACAATCTGACAGCCCTGAAACTATGGTCTATCCGCATTTGCCTGCCACTCCAGATTTTCTCAGAGTTCGAGTCAAGGCAGTTTAAGTCCACAGCTGTACCTGGGGCAACAGTAGGCTAAAACCGGGCTGACCACTAAAGGGAGGGAATGTAATGCAGAATGGGTAAAAACCCAGAATAAAAAGAAGGTTGAACTCAATTTTAGTGCAGAATTGCTTGGAGGACACCGCAGTGAACATGGATTAAAAGGAGGAAGGGCAGGATAAAAATGTATAGGTAGAGATTAGGGTTGGCAATTCCGTCTTGGGAAATTCCTGGAGATGTGGAAGTAGCCTGAAGGAGAGAGCTCAGCTGGAATATGTGATTTCACATCCTCTGATGTCATGTCTAGGCCAAAAGTTAGCTCATTCTTTTCTTGTGAGGTTACTTCATTTCACCAAAATTCAGATTTTAAATTTCAGCTTCCCACTTCATGTCACGTCCCCTGGCCGTTTTCTCTCACCTAACAGCTTCTCTGTGTGTGTGCTCTGTAGGTCATACTAATCCTTTGGTCCTAAATATTTGTGCTTTAAAGCCTCTCATGACCTTTTGTCATTGTTCAGTCGCACAGTCGAGTCCAACTTGGGACCCACATATTTGAAGGACTGTCTCTTTCCACAGTTCCCTGTGTGCCAGTTATGATCATTAGGCAGCCGTCTGTTGGTTATCCCACCACTTAGGGTGGCCCGTCCGGCATTGACCAGAGCCTGGGCCTTTCCCATTGTGGCTCCAGCTCTGTGGAATGGGCTCCCTGGAGAGGTGACCATAGGAGGGGGCCTCCTTAGAGATCTTCAGGAGGTGCTGCACGTCCTGCCTGTTTCCCAGGGTTTTTATGGAGGGTTGAATGGCAGGCAGTTTTTAAGGAGAGGAAAGGGAGGGATTTGGGGCTTGCTGTTTTATCTTTGGTTTTAGCCGATGATGCTTTAACTGTTACGCTTTGAACCAAAAGGAAAGGCAAGATATAAATGTTTTGCTAAACAAATAGATAAATAAATGTCATCCGTTTCTTTAGCAGGGTTCCCACGCATTAGGAATAGGTGTCTCACAGGCAGAAGTTCAGCAGATAAAGCTTTCTCCCAACCCCCTCCTTTTTCACTCTGGGAAACACTGCACCGGTTGAATTTTTAACTGTCCTGCATATGAAAAACATGCCCACACAGGAATTCTGCCAAGATAATTAAAAAAAAGAAGAAGTTGTGGTACAACTTTTAGCTCTGGCTTGATTATTTTTACAAGACCCAGGAGAGGAACAAGTAACCCAACAATGATTATTCTATCTTCTTCTGAATCTGGCCATATGGCTGAGGCATGGTTTAAAAGGGACCATTTGCAGAGGTGATGAGCGGCCTGTTGTGAGTCTGATGCTTGGAGTCTAAGTGCCCTGTCTGCCAAATGCTTGGGGTTCCTTATGTTGTAAGAAGCGTTGTGGGAAGCCGAAGCTTGCTTGTGCAGGTGACGCATTCTTGAGCCCTCCAATCTGAACTGTGTCAAAACAGATGTTTTGCTCTGTTGTTTGCATTACAAACATCATTCTCTTTCAACAATTCCTGGGAGTAGGGTTTTTTCCTATTGCTTACACTTTGAACTTAGCACTGACATGCTGAAACAGGAATGTGGGGCTCTCCTGGCTAAACTTGCTTTTTTTGGAAAAAGAAGTTTACTCTTTGACCTTTCCCTTTCCCTTTCCCCTTTCTCTAATGTTTGTGCGCCAATCTATTTTCAAGAGCGAGTGCATCACGGTCCTTGTACTCAACTCTTGTACTTAAATTCCACTTCCTCCAATATGTACCCACCCAAGAAATTAAAATAATCTTCTGAGCCCCTTTGCCACATGCCACTGCAGAGACTGAGGCCTTTTCTGTGGTGGCACCCCACCTCTGGAGCTTCAAGAAAATCCACTCTCATGACCATCATGTTGGGGTGGCACCCCAGCTCTGGAGCTCCACCCTCAAGAAAATCCACTCTCCAGGGCTCTTTTTGTAGAAAAAGCCCAGCAGGAACTCATTAGCATAATAGGCCACACCCAACAGCAAAACCCATTAGCATATTAGGCCACACCCTGATAGCACCGCTCATTAGCACATTAGGCCACACCGCCATGTTACCAGAAGTGTGATCATCCATCCACACTCACCTTTCCCTTCTTATTCTGTTTACCTTGTTTGTTGTCAAAACCCAGGGCTTTTTTTTGTAACAGGAACTCCTTTGCATGTTAGGCCACACACCCCTAATGTAGCCAATCCTAATGAGTCTCTGCTATTGGGTGTGGCCTATTATGCTAATGAGCTCCTGCTGGGCGTGGCCAACTCGGGAGCCAGCCGGAACTCCGTTCCTGTGCGTTCCTGCCCTAAAAGAGCCCTGCTCATGACCATCATTTAGTTGCTAGGCAAAGGTTTGCTTCCACGTGGGGATTTTCCCCTGTGTGGACAGTGGGATGCCCCTGCTGTTTTGAGGACTGTCCCCACAACATTGTGCTCCTTCTGATGTGGGCAGGCGCAGCATTCATCCATGTGAATGCACCCATAGCCGTGGTTAGTCCTAATACAGTTGCCAGTGCTTTTGCACCAACATGATGGAGGGAATGGGGGGAGAAGAGGGGTGGGGGCAGCATTTGCTGCACATGTCAGAGGGATGGAGTGTAGGGACACTATCCTCACCTGCTTCCAACCAGCTTGCTGCTGCTTTTACAACAAGAGCACCTTTTCCTGACCCAAGAAATAATTGGCCAAAGACGGCTGAGGATTTTCTCTGCCTTGAGTTCCAAACTCTTTTCAGAACTTCCAAAAAAACATTGTGCTATAAATTTTCCTCTTTTCCAGGGTTTTCCTTTCCTGCTCCTTCCCAACCCTGTTTTACTCTGATCTTTCTTGGAAGAATGCTGTCCAAGCGCATTATCACACCTTTTAGAAGGTGTGGTGTGTGTTTTCCTGCTCTGCAAAGGTCCTGTCTGCACGAGTCCCATTTTCACACTGTCATCCCTTTCCAGATGTCACTTTCCTGCCAGGTTTTCCTGCCATTCTGCCACAGAGCTTTCTGTGGGCTTTTAAAAAAAGATAACTGCTACTGCCTTATAACACAGAAACTTTATAATGATCTATTACCAATTTATCCATCTTACATTTCAGTTCTGCTGAATCCCCACTTTTCATTTGGTAAACATGAAGTCTGCAGCCATTTTTGTTAAGGAGATATAAGGGGGTAAGTGCGGGTAGTTTTTGCCTACATAGCCTGGAAAGGAATGGGGAGAGGACACTGCAAAATAGAGCATGGATCATATCAAACTCCACCATGCAGTGATTTCTCTGCGTAGCAGGTAAAGGAAATGAAAGGTGTAGGACAGTGATGGCGAACCTTTTAGAGACCGAGTGCCCAAACTGCGACCCAAAACCCACTTATTTATCGGAAAGTGCCAACACGGCAATTTAACCTGAATACTGATGTTTTACTTTAGAAAAAACAACTCATACATTAACTTAAGATGATCCAAACAAAGTAAGGAAAGCAATCCCAAATGCTTTCATTTACTTAAAATTATTTGGCAGAGAATTCAACACTTTAATTATGGTCTGGGCCTGGCTGGGGCAATGGCACGCGTGCCCACAGAGAGGTCTCTGAGTGCCACCTCTGGCACCCGTGCCATAGGTTTGCCACCACTGGTGTAGGATGACACTTCAGTGTGAGAGGGATACTATTGTTATGTTGATATTGTGCTATGGTGCATGCCTAAAGAAAAAACAACAAAGGAAGGGCACTGAGATGGCACAGGGCCTGCATCATTGCACCCTCAAGAGCCAATATGGAGTCACTGTGGAGCACATGTGAAGGGCACTGAGATGGCACAGGGCCTGCGTCATCGCACCCTCAAGAGCCAATATGTGGAGCACACATGGAAAGAAATAATGGAGAGGGGGGTAGAAGGAAGAAAATGTGCAGAAAACTCCCTGAGCGCAGTCTCTGTCACCACCAGTATACATGCCTGACTCTCTGCATCCACAGTCAGTGAAAACAAAGTGAAGAATCTTTGCTGTGTGGAAGCAACTCAAGTCTGTTCTGTTCTTTTAAACTTCTGATAGTCTCTGTCTTTTGTATTGGCCCTGACCTAGATAACCTAAGCTAGCCTGATCTCAGCAGATCTTGGAAGATTAAGCAGGGTTGGCTCTGGTTAGTACTTGGATGGAAGACCACCGACAAAGTCCAGGGTTGCAGTGCCGAGGCAGGCCAGGGCAAAACCACCTCTGTACGTCCCATGCCTTGAAAGCTCTATGCGGTTGCCCTAAGTCAACTGTGACTTGATGGCAAAAATATATATATATTAACAGGGGGTGGGTTAGTGCTACTGCTGTTTTGAATTGCTGATTGTTTTGGTTTTATTTTGCTTAATGTGGTTTGAAGAGCTGAGGATTTGGTAACGTAATGGTAAGGTATAATTTCTAAATGGCATTTATATGTTTAATTAGTACTTTATAACACCCTTCCTCCAAAGAGCTCAAGGCAGCATACTTCTTCAATTTTGTGGTCACAACAGCCCTGTGAGGTAGGTTAGGCTGACACAGGGTGTGACTGGCCCCAGTTTCCCCAGTGAACTTCCATGGCAGAGCTGGGATCTGAACCTGGGTCTTCCGGATTGTTGTCCAACCACTACACCGTGCCCCCACCACCACCTCCTTGGCGGTAGCAATGTTGAAATATCAAGTAGGTGAGGAAGGGCTCTGCATTCTTCAAACATGTCTCCCTTCCCAATTAATTATGCCACAGTAATATGCTTATGTTTCAAGTGCCCCAAGAAGCCTCACATTTGTTTCTACTGCAACAGAATGAGCAAGGCTACCCTTCTGTAATACTCTGTGTGCCCATCCAGAGATCTGCCTCATAATTTGAGAATTTAAGGCTGCGATCACACACACTAAATAATCCACTTTCAGTGCACTTTCCAACTGGATTTTACTGTGTGAACTGGCAAAATCCACTTGGAAGGTGCATTGAAAGTTGATTATTTAGTGTGTGAGAGAGACCGCAGCCTTAGTAGAAAAGAGCAAAAGTCCAGTATCACCTTAAAGACTAAAAAAAAAACTTGTGACAGGGTATGCGTTTTCATGAGTCACTGCTTACTTCTTCTAGATGCTGTATCTGAAGAAAAGAGCAGTGACTGACGAAAGCTCACACTCTGCTACAATTTTTGTTAGTCTTTAAGGTGCTGCTGGGCTCTTGCTCTTTTCTACTGCTACAAGACAGACTAGCACGGCTACCCATCTTGAGAATTCAATCTCAATCTAATTTATTGCGGCAGGAGCCAGTAAAACAGAGCAATTCTGATATAAAAGGGATTGATCTTGAGTATTTAAGGTAATGTGAGAGAGTCCCGAAAGCAAAGGGTTACCTCACGGTTCGCTGCAGTAACAGAAAGATGAAAGATGATAATCTTGAATTGCTTGTGTGTTTGGAGAATGGAAGAACTTGTGGCATTTTCCCTCTACAGCCAGTTGCGCAGGAACTCGTGGCTGCCTTTGAGCGGGGCCTGTGGAACTATGCCTTTTATCTAGATGGGCGCCTCTACAATGTGGACCTCAAAAACCTTACCCAGTGGAATGTCAAGACACGTTTCTCCCGTCCTATTGTGTACCGACCGGTCTTACGCTCATGTGCTAATATTGCACCCTATTTGCGGTGAGTCTGAGAGCCCCAACCTTCCTTCACAAATCAGGACTCCTGTAGTAAGTGTGAGTTTTGATCTTGCAGCTGGCGCACAGGAGAGCCTCGGGTGTTTTGTGACGCACCAAAACAGATGGGCAAGTGTAGAATTTGAAATCCAGAGCAGAAACTGGCACTCTGCTGAGCCTAATTTCCCTTCCCCACTTTTCTCTTTGGCACCTACTTCCTTGCCAAACAAGTTCAAAAAAAAATTAGGGGATGTCCAAATGGTAACTTCATATATTTTGAGAGTTTAACACTAAGAAACTAAAAGTGCAAGAAAATGTTGTGGTGACTATTTCAAACCACAGATAATAAGTTTTTGTTTTGTTTTAATTTTCTCAGTGTGCAATTTCTGCTGTTTGGAGCATTCGAACTGTATGTTGATTGCACACACATAAATCAACAGGAGATAGGGTTGCCAACCTCTAGATGGTTATATATCAAAAATAAGAGCTCACGGGAGGAGATTGTATAAATATGAAGACACTCCGTGAATGAATTACGAACAAAGGCAGGAAACTTGTATTGTATGACACATACATACATATATTTAAAGTGCTAGGATCCAAAAGTACTTAATACAAAGGGAGAATACAATTAGAGTCCACAATCCTTTGTATAAAAAACTTCAGGAGTACAATAGTTCCACGTCTTATGTGAGCAGCAGCTATACATGGCTGGCTTCACTGCCGTGTTCACGTTTCGCTTCTTCAGATAGCTGGTACTCTTTAGCTGTGAACTGAAAACTATATTTCCATGTCATATTTACTGTATTACAGCATATTAACTATATCCCCAGTTGTCAGCACATACATACTCAATGAAATAGAGTTTCAACAATTCTCCTTCACTAGTTTTCCATTTGCTCATCTGATAGGTTGTCTTTCTGCCGATTAGGCTTCTGCAATAGTGTTGGTGATTAACACACAACATATGCCATTAAGTATGTAGGAGAATTAAGGAGAATTGTTGAATTAAGAACATAAGAACATAAGAGATGCCAATGTTGGATCAGGCCAAAGGCCCATCCAGTCCAACACTCTGTATCACACAGTGGCCAGAAATACCAGTGCCATCAGGAGGTCCACCAGTGGGGCCAGGACACTAGAAGCCCTCCCACTGTTGACCCCCCCAAGCACCAAGATGACAGAGCATCACTTGCCCCAGAGCCCCTATCTGTACCTTGTGGCTAATAGCCACTGATGGACCTCTGCTCCATATGCTTATCTAATTCCCTTTTGAAGCCGTCCATGCTTGTAGCCACCACCACTTCCTGTGGCAATGAATTCCAAGTTTCCCAGCCTGGATCTGGCAACACTACCCCTGCTTTGGAAGTTGGTCTCTGTGGCATTATCCCCTGCTGAAGTCTCTTCCTCCCCAAACCCCAGCATACGCAGGCTCCACTCCCCAAATCTCCAGGTATTTCCAACCTGGACCTGCAACCATAACAGGAGATCCTTAAGGGACATCATTTCTGGTGTATGAGTGTATGAGGATTATGGAGGACAGCTATGTAGTTGATGTACATCTCTCCCACTTCAAACCCTTCCTCTGTAGAATTACACAAAACTAATACGGCCTAATCAGACATTATATTTTCCACAGGTCTGTGCAATCAGATGAGCATTGCCAGTTCTGTGTTGATTTGGGCCAATCTGGATTGGAAGCACATGTGTGAAGAGAAGGGAATCAAGCCTCCCCTCTGTGCTGTTTTCTGACCTGAAACAACCCTGCTGGCCCTGTTTGAACCGTTGGGGGAAACCTAGGGGTACCTCATCAATGCACAAGAAGCAGGGCAAATAGCAAGCCTGGGTCCCTTCTCCCTGCACACTGTGGCCCCAACCCGAATCAGGCCCACATGTGCCTGGGAATAGGTTTCCAGCACAGAATCTACAATACAACTTGGATCGCATGGACCTGGGAAGAACCAGGGTAAAACATAACACACAGCGTTTAAATCTACAAAAAGAGCTTGCGATGGTGCTAGCGAACCAGTGATTGGTGGACTTGCCCTGATGTCAGCAAAGGATAGGTGGAGCAAAGAGCCTAGAAAAGGAAGGAGAACAGCAGGTGGAATGGGACTGGAATAACAGGATTGCACCAGGAGAGGAATGAGGGTAGGAGGTAGTGGCAAACTGGGGGAAAGGAATGGTAAGAGAGGAGAGGTCCACCAGGCCAGGCAGCTATTCTTTCCCATCCACTAATAAACTGGGGGCTGCAACTGGCCACGTGGACAATCAGAGAGCTGAGCTGTTGCTGTTTCCTTTCCCTGCCAGGTCAGTTGCCTCATCCCGTCACACTGCGGCAGTCCCCGGGGAGGACTCTTTGGATCTGTACTGTGGGCCGTATCATCCATGATTCCTTGCCAGAGGGGAAGGCACTGGTGCTGTCGATCTACCGTATACGCAATGACCGGCTCTGGCAGGCATATGTGAGGTAAGCATCGTGGTATGTGGCACTGTCTCCCTGGTGTCAGCTTGTATGTCTGGTTTGTGGTAGTAAATTTAAGAGCAGAGA
>NW_015175408.1:24434-33224 GCF_001447785.1 Gekko japonicus
AGCTGAAGCAGCCTCCTGTTTGCTACGACTCTTGCACGGATTGCGCCAAAGACCCCAGGATTTTTGTCGTCTTCAAGAGCTGCCAGTGCTACCCGTACTTCCTAATCCGCTACAAAGACATAGCTACACAGGTGGCTGTGGAACAATGAAGGAGGCAGGCCTTCTTCTATGTCTTGGCTGCTGTGACTCTCCAATATGTCTAGTCCGGGTCAAGCGATACATGATGCTCAGTTGCATTCACCGTGCCCTCCGCTTTGTTTTTGCTGAGACGGTGATCTCCAGTGGAAGACCCATGGAGGGTGGAGTGCCTCTGATGGTTTTTCTGATAGAAGTTTTTCTGATAGATGGTTTTTCTGATAGATAGAGACAGGTGTTATGTGCAACCTAGGCATGTCCCTGGGTGAGGCTGACAGATGTTTTCTAGGAGTTCCATTCTTCCTGTGTGTGCACAGGCCCAATTCAGACTGGGACCATGGCACGGGGAGAAGTTTTAAGCTCCCCTCCCTTGCCATCTTCCTAACCCCCCAGGAGTCACTATTTGCCCTGTATGTGTGACCTGTCTGGCCATGTTAAGTTTTCCCAGCAGGGCAAATAGCATCTCCCTGGGGTCATTTCAGGTCAGGAAAACACTGCAGGTCCTGATGCACTGTGGTCTTGCTCCAATTTGGGCCTGTGCACACCTGGGAAGGCTGGCACTCCTGAAACACATCCATCCACCTAACCTGCATAGGTAAGTCCTTCACATGTAATTTGATCCTCAGGAGATAGGGGTTTGCACATTCAAACATAGAAGCAGCTGCTACATCTTTGTAGCTGCAGGGCTGTTTAAAAAGGAATGAGGATCCTGCGGTTTGCCTGGTAACCCTGACTCACTGCAGTGCTAATGTGGATTTTCCCAGTGTCCTACTCCTCCAGTTATATTCTTGCCAGCCTGATCCGTGTCCTTCCTTCCCTACTGTCCCCGCATCTTCCTATGCAAGACTGTTGCATTTTTAACTGACATTTTTGTGCCAATTGGAGTTTGATTTTTACACTTATTTTGTTATAGATGTTTCTGCACTTTAAAATAATATAACTTTCATATGCTGGCTTTAGATCCAGTATGGAAGGGATTTCCATCCTCAGGGCATGACTTTCCTCACTTCCTGCAGTGCGAAAGGTGCTCCCGGTAGACATAAGCTCTCCAGGAACAACTTGAGGGGGGAGTCAGAGGTCTGCTGCACTAGGGGGGAATAGGTAAAAATTGCCACTCTTGCCTGTGGGGAAATTCTCTGGTAGATCCAGACTATTGGCACTGTGGCCGGTAGTTGCTCTGAGGTCCCTTATAGATGAAAAAGCAGGGTGAAAAGATTCAATGAGTAAATACAATAGATGGTGCTGTTCCATAATATTGTTATGGAATTCAAAGAGGCTGGAAAAGCCGCCCTTGTGGAATTTCTTTATGTGGTACAACCATGGAAACTCTAGGAACTCAGTCATCTTTGGTCACTCAGCGCACCCATAGTGTTAAAAAGAAGATGTCAGCAGCATATAAGATTGCAACCCACAAAAAAAAGAGAGGTATCTCCCAAAAGTGCTTTAACATTCCAGCAGGTTGATAGGCCTTAAATAGTTCATGTATTCTTGACAGCCGTCTTCTTCAGAGCCAGCCCTGTAGCTGGGGTTTTTTTGGGGGGGGGGCTCGAGGGGGGCACAGCTAAATAAATAAAAGTTAATTATATTAATTCAAATTGGGGCCAGCCTGGGAGGGAGGGGGCCCAGAAGAAATTTATTTTATTGATTTTTATTGCTAGGGGGCCAGGCCCTGTGGGCCCCACGGGTCAGAGGCACAAGATGCACGATGAAGATCCCCGGGTGTACCTATTGTGCCCTCACCCATGCTTGGTTATCTCTTCTTTCCCAGACAAGCAGCCATTTTCACTGTTCAGAGGGGACAGTGGTGTGTAGTGGTTAGCACGTCAGACCAGAATCTGGGCAACCCCAATTCAAATCCCCACTCTGCCACAGAAACTCGTTGGGTGACAGGGTTGCCACCCTCCAGGCAGGGCCTGGAGATCTCCTGCTATTACAACTGTTCTCCAGACGATAAAGTTCAGCTCCCTTGGAGGAAAGGGCTGCTTTAGAGGGGGAACTCTGTGGCATTGTACCCTGCTGAAGTCCCTCTCCTCCCCAAATCCCACCCTTCCAGGTGTTTCCAATCCAGAGCTGGCAACCTTGGGAAAGCCATTCCCTGTAAGCCTCACCTACCTCACAGGGATGTTGGAGAGGCAAAAAGTGAGCGGGAAAGCATGTATGCCACAGATTCCTTGGAGGAAACGAGGAAGAAAAATATTCTTGATAGACTGAGAATACTGCCTCCCCCCTCCATTTTTTGCAACCATATCCCTTTTACATTTCCCAGTATGGCATTTTCCAATATGGCAATATGACACCCATGAAGCTGCCTTCTACTGAGTCAGACCATCAGTCCATAAAAGTCACTATTGTCTGCTCCAACTGGCAGTGGCTCTCCAGGGACTCAGGCTGAGGTCTTTCATATATCACCTACTGCTTGGTCCATTTCACTGGAGATGCTGGGGATTGAACTTGGGACGGTGTAGTGGTTAAGTGTGCGGACTCTAATTTGGGAGAACCAGGTTTGATTCCCCACTCCTCCACTTGCACCTGCTGATATGACCTTGGGTCAGTCACAAGCTCTGGCACAGCTGTTCCTGAAAAAGCAGTTTGTGTCAGAGTTCTCTCAGCCCCACCTACCTCACAGGGTGTCTGTTGTGGGGAGGGGAAGGGAAAGGAGTTTGTAAGCCGCTCTGAGACTCCGCGTGAAGGGCGGGGTATAAATCCAATCTCTTCCTTTTCCTCCTCTTCTTCTTCCTCTTCTTCTTCTTCCTCTTCCTCTTCTTCTTTCTTCTTCTTCTTCTTCCTCTTCTTCCTCTTCCTCTTCCTCTTCTTCCTCTTCTTCCTCTTCTTCCTCTTCTTCTTCCTCTTTTTCCTCCTCTTCTTCCTCCTCTTCTTCTCCTCTTCTTCCTCCTCTTCTTCTTCTTCCTCCTCCTCCTCTTCTTCCTCCTCCTCCTCTTCTTCTTCCTCCTCTTCTTCCTCTTCCTCTTCCATGCAAAGCAGAGGCTCTTCCACTGAGCCACAGCTCCTCCCCTAAGTCTTTTATCTTTCCATCTAAGGTTCCCATCTTTTAAACTGGCCCCTCTAGCTGTCCCTTTAATATGTTTGATCTGTGAGCAATTATGAAGTGATGTTACTTAACTGTATGCCAGGAAAAGCTTCAACTGCTCCATTCCACTGATTAAAACTCTCTTACAGACAGGGCATTTTTCCCTCGTTCAATTGTCCTTACTTCCCGCCATTTGCCATAGCAACATGCACCAGGTGTTTGTTTGTTTCTGCTCCACTTTTCTCCGCCATAGGGATCCAGAGTGGCTTACAACACTCTCCCCTTCTCCAGTTTATCCTCACAACAACGTGCGTTAGGTAAGGCTGAGGTTGTGGTCACACGGTCATTTTGATCGGGTTTCACAACTCTTCCCTATCGCATTTTGAAAAGTACGCAGATAGGCGAGTGATTTCAGCTGACGTACTTTATTTAGTGAGGAACAAAACAACTTTACCCGGCTCGCAGGCCGGCTTATATTCCCCATGAAACCACCACCCAGAACACACACACACCCCCACATCACAATAGGTTATTTACAATGGCCGAGAGTTCCATAGGCTCTCGGCCGGGAACGTAGCCCTCTGATAGATGCGGGCTAGGATCTGCTTAGTTCATTGTTTCCTTGAGCGAAGCTTGGATGTTTGCGCTTGACTGCGTGGAGCCCAAGCCGGCCACGCGATCCGAACTGGATACAGTACACATTTAAAAGGGCTGATCAGACAGCCGATTCTGTCTCCCGTATTGAAGCGGACTCACCCCCACAATCCTCCCGGTTTTCTAGGACGTTTTCCAAAACCGGGAAAATTGAGTACTTTCCTGCTACTTGCGCTGTGAATCTGCCATTTCTCCTATCTGGACAGCCATCTCTTGCTATGAATGCGATTAGGTCATCTGTACATCCTTCTTGAGATAGTTTTCCCCCCTCCGGCTTTCACCATTGTGCGCATGACCAATCCTGCGCTGAATATATTAAATGCATGAACGCTCAAGTGCACATAGACCAGTGCTCAGTTGCATGCCGGTAGTTCATTTTGTTTGCTGTTTGTGGAAAAAATGCTGCAACCAAGCGGAAGCCGTGATTTGCGCATGTGCATATGTACACATGTGTGCATGTGCACATGCGCAAACATTTTTTAAAAAAATCACACTGCACCACCACTTGGGTGGCATGGCTGTCTGGACAGTGCCTGGAGCCTTGTCGCACAATGCAAGCAGTTGGGCAAGGGATGTGTGATCATCCAAACCCGCTAAAAATATCCCTGATCAAATTTACAGTGGGAACAGATCATGGTAAGCTTGCTGTGTGACCACACCCTGAGTGTCTGTGTGTAACTGGTTCAAGGCCACTCTTTAAGCTTCCATGGCAGAGTGGGGATTCAAATGTGGGTCTCCCAGAGCTGGTCCACACTCTAACCACTACACCATGCTACCTTTCTCAAGCATAATAAGCAGAATGGGAAGTAGTGTTCTGGGGAGCCGCTGTGGCTCAGTGGAAAAGCATCTGCTTAGCATGCAGAAGGTCCCAAGCTCAATCCCCAGTATCTCCAGTTAAAGGATCTGGCAGCAGGTGATGGAAAAGACCTCTGCCTGGGTCCCTGGAGAGCTGCTGCCAGTCAGAGTAGACAGTACTGACTTTGATAGACCAGTGGTCTGATTCAGTGTAAGGCAGCTTCATGCATTTAAAGCCCTACACGGCCTGGTACCAGCATATCTGTGGGACCGGTTCTCCCCATATGTGCCACAGAAATCATTGCACTCCATAGATCAACACCTTGTGGTAATCCCTGGCCTGAGAGATGTCCACTTAGCCCCAACCAGGGCTAGGGCTTTTTCAACCTGGTCTGGTGGAACATGCTCCCACTTGAGATCAGGGCCTTGTGAGAGCTATTACAGTTCCGCAGGGCCTGTGAGACAGAACTGTTCCACCAGGCCTTTGAGTGAGGAAATGGACATTAAATCATCTTGGCCTCCTCTGTCTTTTGGTACCTGCCCAGTGCCTCCTAGACACTGTTTATCATCTATGGAGCACTATATTTTAGGTACCTCCCAACATCTGATCAAAAATTGTTATAAATCAGGCCATCTGCCACTGCCTGTAAAAATGTCACAGGAGACGTTGGATTACTCGTGTTTAATGCCATCTTGTTTTAATCACTTAATTGTTTAACTGTTTTTATGTCTTGTTTTTTATTGTTTTTATTATGTTGTGAGCTCATTCGTGGGCTAGGGCAGGATACAAATTAAATCAATAAAATAAAAGATAAATGCATTCAGATTTTAAGTCAGCCTTAGCTGTACAAATCAGCAAATGATAACATTTGTTCTCTATGAACCAAATAGGGCTAAGCTAAACCATATATATGAAAAAGTACAAATATTTATTAAGGTGTACACGTGTTAAAACTTTCCTGATTAAAAATTGCTTTGTCTAAAATCAGACTGTAAAATCTTGTCCACTTTACATACAAATGATGGATAAAAACTTTACAACCAAAGACCATACGCGTTTCGGCCCCTAAGGGCCTTCCTCAGTGGTCACTATTATCTATATATTCTAGACACACATTCAAAGACCTGTTACAGAATTCTAGTATCCATATAATTAAACCAGATGTTGTTTCCTTGTCAACTTATAATTGGACTCCTGGTATTAGTGATGGGCCATAGGTATAGCCTTATCACCACCACAACAGCTTATTCTGGTAAAAGCGATTTTGTAGGTCTGAATGTGCGTCCCTCCATCAAAGTGAAAAACTCTGCAGATCATACCTTTGTTTGGTCTGGCTAGTTTTTTTTGTTTTTTTTTAAATTGGTGAGTTGATGGCAAGAATAAGGTAGGAGTAATGGGCTAGAGAGGTCAAAGCAATGTTGATTAATTTAAAGATACAATGTGGATCCCCACCTGGCAAACCTAACTTCATATAGATCCAGGTAGTCAGCTGTGTTGGTCTGAAGCAGTAACTTCATATACATATGGATGGTAGCTGCAGTGTTCCCTCTAAGCTGAGTAAGTGTGAGCTAGCTCACAGTTTTTTCGCCTCCAGCTCTGAAAAGTACACAGACAGAGAGTGATTTCAGCAAAGCGTACTTTATTCGATCAGGAACAAGACGACTTTGGCCGGCTCGCAGGCTGGCTTATATTCCCCGAGAAACCGCCACCCAAAACACCCCCCACTTCCCAATAGGTTATTTACAGTGGCCGAGAGTCCCATAGGCTCTCGGCCGGGAACCTAGCCCCCTAATTGGAGCGGGCTAGGATCCGCATAGTCCATTGTCTCTTGGAGACACGCGGTCTGAACTGGATACATTACAAGCTCACACATTTTTGTCTTGGCTCCGGAAAGGATTGCTCACAACTTTAATGCCAGTAGCTCACAAAGTAGAATATTTCCTCACAAGACTCCACAGCTTTGAGGGAGCATTGGACTAGCCTGTAGACAGTAGGATTGCCAATTTTTCAACTGGCCTCTGTAGCTGTGCTTTTAACTATGACACAGGCCCCTTTCAAACAGACTTTGTAATCTGTTTTAGTAGCTGGTTGCTAATGGATTTTATTTACCTTTCCGTACAAAGTCGCTTGCGTCCGGTTAGCAGAGCGTGGTTGAGCTGTTCGTGAGAGAAACTGCTATCTTCCATTTTCACCTCTTCTTTGCACTTCTGAATCACTGTGATGTGCTGTTTAAAATGTCTGCAGCACTTCCAACAGTGCCACTCAACCCACCCACCCCCAGCCCTTTTTCGTGGTGCAGTCTTCCTCAAACCTTTTTTTGGTGAACGCTCCGAGTTGAGCGCTACAGTGCTAGACCAATATAGCACTTCCGCATTATGGCAGCACCCTTGAGATGCCTTGACACCATTGAGGTACATTGAGATTGCGGCTGTTGTTATGTGGATACTGGAGAAGAGAAGTCATTCATTGGGCAGCAGGTGTTACAGAAGTTGCTAATCTAAGGTGCCCATAGGAAATGTCCTGATGTTCACCCATCCATGTTTCATGCACTCCTCCTGTATCCTCTTAACAAGAGCCACAACCTCAATGTATCTCAGTGGTGCCACTGTATTGGTCTAGCTCTATAGCACTCAACTTAGAACGTTAAAAAAAGTTGGAGGAAGATGTGTCATGAAAAGGGGTGGGGGAAAACAGCAGGACAGTTTGAAATGACCATAGTGCTTCAGAGATGGCTCATTAATGAAATTTGCTGTATGAAACCCCCGTCCTTTATTGCTTTACTTAGAATCAGCCCAACAACAGATAAAATTCAGTTTAGAACGGTAACGTGAAAGGGGCCATAGTCTGCACAAATGGGCCTGTGATAATGTTTATCTGCATACAGTGCAAAGTTTCTCCTGTTGATTCCTACCTATCAAGCAGCTGTTAAATGCACAGTGTAGAGTTTTGTTAAAATGTTGATAACCATGCTGGGCAGTACTCTTGTCTTTTAGTGGGCTGTGGCTATTTTTACCACACCATGGGTGTGTATGCCCAGTGTTGCAAGAAAACACAGCTGCTAGAATGAAAGCATTGGTGGTCACAGCTAGGGTTGCCAGTCGCCTGGAGAAAAAAGGGCTGTCCCTTTAACAGAGGCTTAATGGGATGTTATTAACCAGGTGATATTATTTTTCTCCAGGCTAGTTGGCGACCCTCATCATAGCAAACAACCGCTGCACAAAACCGATGAAGCCACCTTTTTTTTTAATGGAAAGAAATTATGTCCCTTTGGGACCTGAAGACAGGCAGAACATCAACAGGAGAAGCTTTTCCTGCTGGGAAAAGCTGCTTCTATGGATATTCTTTCTGTTCCTTCCTTCCTGTTGCAGGAAGACATTCAGCGGGTACAGCTTTCTGTTGCAGGGAGACATTCAGCAGACATTCAGTGGGTGAGAGTAAGTTTGGTGTAGTGGTGAAGAGTGGTGGACTCTAATCTAGAGAACTGGGTTTGATTTCCCACTCCTCCACATGAAGCTCACTGGGTGACCGTGGGCCAGTCACAGTTCTCTCAGAGCTGTTCTCTCAAGAGCAGTTATCTCAGAGCTCTCTCGGCCCCACCTACCTCACAGGGTGCCTGTTGGGGGGAGAGGAAGGGAAGGTGATTGTAAGCTGCTCTAAGACTTCTTCTGGTAGTGAAAAAGTGGGGTATAAAAACCAACTCTTCTTCTACTGCACCAAATGCTGGGGAAAGTTGTACCTGCTGAATGTTTCCTGCCATGCGGCTGTTAAAGGAAATCATTGATTGAGAGGACGGGGAGGATGTCAGCTCTACGTTTCTCTCATGTTGAACTGGTCAGCAAGGGATGGGAGGGTAAGAAAAGGCAAAGACAAGGGCAGTGAGGACAAGAAGTTATTACAGAGAGACTGGATTGAGCCCCTTTTGTAAACAGAAAAGTTATCGAAGGAACAGGGAGTAATGTTGCAAAGACCAGCTCTCAAGATTATTTCTGAATTTTAATGACAAGCATTGAATGGACAATTTTACTGTGGCTTTTCCCCATCACAGTGATGGCAGAACCTAAATCTGGCACGCGCTTTCCCATTCTTTCTCTGCAATTCTTACATACCCAGAAACATTCTTAAAACTTGGGTTTGACAACTTTAGCTGCCCAGACCTATCTTTTGTTGTTGTTCAGTT